>NC_087548.1:47396978-47696978 GCF_963921805.1 Phalacrocorax carbo
GACATCAGGAGGTCAGCAGTGAGAAAGATGTCACAGGGTTGACTCCATTTTTGAAGATCTGAATGTCTCTAGCTACAGAAAGCTAATCTCAGCTGTATGCTAATACCACTAAACCAGGGTGACATTTTGTCAGTCAAATCTAGAACCATACTTTAGTCACAGCTCTGCTAAGTAAAGTACAAATTATTTGTAAATAGTACCTGCATAAACTGTATTCGAGAAAGGATCAGTAAGTGTCTGTACTAATTTGTTATTGGAAATGAATTATTTTTTCTTGAAAAACGACACCTAGTATTAACTTCGTTATCCACAATGTAATTGTAACATAATCCTGATAGTTTATTAACATACATAAGCAACATCCTTTCCTAATAAAAACCATGAATACAGAAACCATGAAATTTATTAAAAAAAAAAGGTATTGAGCTAACATGCCTTACACTAAGGCTGTAACTAACTAACTGCCATGTTATTAGTCACTGCAGAACAAGCATAATAATGCCTTCAAACCATTTTCTCTCTTCCATTTTTCTCTTCCCACATATATGTGCATTGCTAAGATAAAATTCAAATCATTTGCTCTGATTTGAATAAATTAACACAGAATGACACACATCCCTAACAGGGAAGTTTGTAGCATATGGTCTGTGGTGTATCATCACAGTTTTAGAGATGAGGTCATTGTCTCCAGAACAGATCGCAGATAAAAAGTTTTTATTTCCTTGGTTTGGAACAGAATATGAAAAATTTATATTTAAGTAAAATACATATCAATAAATATATATTTATGCATAAATTTAAAGCAATAAGCTTGGTTAATACCAAGGAACAAAATAGATGTTTTTAAATAATATGAGCAATATGAAGAATTAATAAAAGAATCACATTTTCTTTGTAAAACATAAGTGAAACTCAGAAACAATTTCTGTATAAGACATTTGCAGCCCTCTAAAGGAAAGGTCTCATTATAACGTTTAATATTCTGCCCTTTCAGTAGAAAATTGCACCTGCTTCTTAGCTAATTTTTTGAAAGTATTATGAAAGTATTATGGGAGAAATATGAAAATTTAATTTATATTAGATAGTAACAACAGGGGTAATGAATAAACTACTTAATTAAAATTTTAAAATTACATTAATAATAATGATAATTTTGTGTGAACTGGGCTAAATCTCTTCATTATATGATAAGAACACAAAATGGGAAACAACTAAGTTGAACTATAGGTAAGTGTCTATACAAATGGTAGTACAATCTAAAAGTTTGTTACTGTGATGCAAAATACTATTATGCATGGACAAATGCATTACACCTCATGAAAGACAGAATATATTTGCTGTGAGGTAGTGGTGATCTAGCAAGAATACAAACCAACTTTTTGTCTGCATTGATTTTATTCATCAGTTAGCAGAGTCATTTGCAGAGTGATTGTAAAACATTTCCTGCATAATTTAACAAATCTGTTACCAAGTTTATGCTGTTTTAAGAAAACTACTGACTGAAGGGTGACACAATGCAAGCTCTCTATCACAACATTTTTTTAACGTTTGCAAAAAATTTCACATTTCACTACATGCAGAGGATCCTCACTGTGAGGGAGCTCTGTAATCCTTTGTGGTACATTTTTATTGCACACTCCCTAAGATATTTCTTTAAAGAACCCCAGGAATTAGGCTGTTTCTCAGTCTCTATCAATCTGTAATATCGCTATCTCCCTAAATAAATACACAGAAAGTTAATGGTCAGTACCACTATTATTAATACTACTTATCAAATCAACCGGTATTTATTGACAGCACTGCACTGAGTGTCTGTGAGCAGCAAGCCATTCTGTTTCTACCTGGTTACAATGACACCATATAACAACACCTGTATCAGCTGGAGATGCTCTAATATTTTTAAACTGCAGTTCTTGGACTATAAGAATGACTAATTGAAAGTCTAAAGTATACCTAAAGTTTTCCCTATTAATTTTTTTTTAATATAGGAGACACATCTTTAAATGGTTAAATTATTTTTCTTTCTTTCTTAGAGTCACTGAAGAAAGGGAGAAAAATCCATAACTTCTCCTGCATATAGTCTTTTGTCGTTATCTGAGCAGAAAACTATAATTTCTGTACTGTTATGAAGCTTGTATATTAACTGCTAATTCCTTCCAGCATCTGTCTTGCACCTTATCTTCTACTTGCCACTTGAATGCTGGCTTAAAAGGTCATTTGGGTGATTTTAAGTTCGTACTAAGAATGAATGGATTTCAGAAGCATTCAGTTCTTTTTCCTTCCTTGATCTCCTTTTATTATCCCGTGTAGTCCTTTCTACAGTGTTTTCAAACTACTTCAGGGGATAACCACAACCTATGGAACTGCCCTCTGTGTATAAACACCAAAACCGATTTGTACAACATAAGTTCCCAAAATTTTTGTGGTCTTCTGGTTAAGCAAATATTCCAACAGAGTTAAATTTCAAGTTAGTTAAATTTTCACTTAGTTGTCTTATCAGTTCGCATTAAAGTAATGCACATGACCAAGATGTTCATGAACTTCCATCTGAAATGTTAGAATTCAAGTGCATAAAGGGAACTCAAAAGCATGTTTATTAAAACTGAAGTCTCTGAAAAGCACTTCTTGATAGATACAGATAGAAGGGAAGGACTACTGTTTCACTGAGAGCTAGTTGATTTTGTTTGTATTTGCAATTATGGGGCAACTCTTAATTTACAATCTATTGACAGTACTGAATATGTATTAAAACAAAAATCCTATGTTCTGAAGGAGCTGTTCTTCATGTTACACTGAAGTAATTGTTTAGAGGAACTGAGCTATGCATAGAAAGACAAGGGAGATTATCATGAACATTAGCAACACAGCAATCAGCTGGCACTTTATTTTGTCAAATTATTTGCCAAATTAACTGACAATTCAGTACCGGGAAGGGCTACCTAGAATCAGTGTCAAACCTCTATTTTATTGCTTTGGTTTCATGATACAGTAACTTTACTGTCATTTGAAAAAATGTCAGTGTAAAACTAGAGTAAAATAGCAATGTGTCAAGTCCTAACTAGTATTCCAGTATATTTAATATTTTTTTTCTAAAATATTTACCGGAAAAATAAAAGAAGTAGAGAAAAGAGAAGGAATTGTTGCTAATATGTTTCTTATCAGTCAGCTGAAGTGATGTAGTAAGACTCCCTTAGAGAAGATAAGGAACCTGTAATACGTGATCCATCAGTATGTACAAGCAAATATAAGCATATACACACATATATGTTTATTTCCTTTCCTATATTGTCCCAAACTGTTGCTTTGTGACTGTAAGTAAAAACAAGACCGATTTATGGAGGAGGCAGATAAGATTTGTATGTTCCTCGTTCATACCTTGTCAGCAGATCCAGGATATCGCAAAGGGTTCCTTTGCTGGTAGTGTTAGGGGGGCAAGGAAGGAAGCAAGGAGGTACGCTTACTTCAAGCAAAGACGCTACAGAGGCAACAACCCAGAAGTTCAGAACAGACTCACACTCTTTCCTTTCAATAGAGTTTATGCACAGGGACAGTAACTGGATTAGTAGACATGCCATTACCTATAGCATTGCTAAGAAAACAACCAGGAAAAAATGTGGGAATTACTTCATGTTAACCAATTTTATTTCAGTCATATTTTATATCAAGTGTTTGTTACCTTTAGTTAGTGATAAGAGCAATTTTTTTTTTTTTCACACTGGTGCATCTCAGAGAAAAACACTGAGAAAACCCAATCTCAGTTTTCATTCAGTATGATCAAATGGAAAATTACTGTAGCACAGGATGCCATCCTTTCATTTATCTTAATTCCAGGATGAAGAGAGTCTGCACAAAATAATTAACAATACAATGTTCACTAACTACTCTCCTGCTACCAAAAATTAGCATTTATTCCTTAACTGCACTTGCATTACTCTAAGTTAAGAAAGTAGTCCCATAGCTCAGCTTCTAGTTATTACCAGATTCTGGCCAAATAATTTAAAATTTCAACAATGTATGTTCCTATGCTTTAAAGAATTGCTTTTCTTAATTTTTTTTTTTGTTAGAAACATAATGTGGTTTCATTAAAATGTCGGATACTCAGGAGGGTGGAGGTGAAAGAGCCAAGCAAGTTAGAACTCAGCTTTTCCTGTTATCATAATAGCTTCTCTTTGAGTGTTTTGTCACTATTATAAGTAAGTAATGTTTTATAACCTTTCAGATTAGCTTTTAGTCTCTTAAAAGTAAAAACGTAATACATCTTTTCACTTTGCAAAGACAATCTTCTTGATTAGACTTGGCTTTCTTTGAACAGAAGATGGATCACAGAACAAAAAATCATCTATTGTTGTTACGAGCTATTTTGTTTTACTTAGATAATCAGTAGAGTTGAAGTGCCAATTTTTGAAGAAGCTAATTTTTCTTACAGTTATGATAGATTTATGAAGAACTTCCCTAGTGACAGTTAACTCATAAGTGCAAACATGGACACTGAAAGGCCTGTTTTGGGGTTTGTGTGCTTGTTTGGGATTTTGCCTCCTTAATGGTCAATTTTCAGAGTAGTTCTCTGTGAACTGTTACATTTTTTCAATATTTTATTAAATCAATAACCTAAAATCATCCAATGCCACACTGAGGTCTTATCTTCGCCCCCCTTCTCTGCCTGCTCCTCCCTTCCTTCGCATCCTTTGTACTGTTCACAACATGGTCTTTTTTCTGTCCCTTTTAGATATTAAGGGATGAGAATAAGCTTGAATATAACTTCAGATAGATCTAATGGCAAACTCTATGTGCATATACAAGCATGTAAATCCTGAGAGACAAAAGGCCAAATGTGGGGTTTATGGTATAACACAGACACTAGTCATTAACCTAGAAGAAATAAACCTACATTTTTAGTTATTACAACTTGAAGTTCTGAGTGTGTTTGCTAAAAGAAGTTGGAGAAAATGGAAGTTTATACTAGAAACTGTGTAATTATTATTACAGCCAATAATGTTACAACAGATTTTTTTTTGTCCTGCTGCTGTGTTTCTGCAAAGGCACAAAGGTACATATGAATTTAGGCTTATATAACGTCGCCTGGTGTTATTAAAATTAAATACATTGATGACTGAAGATGCTTCAAGACATTGCTATATGTTGCTAACAAGTTTAGTTCAGAACTTTAGAAGTCCATCCACCTTCTTCAGGTGCAATGACCTTTTTTGCTTCTCATAAGTTGGCTTTCAGTAACTGTAAAGCCTGTGCCTTTTAACTTATTGGCTTTACAGTATTAAACTATATATAACACATCCTAAAACCTTTATTTTTAAAAAATAGTCTACAAATCATATAGGTCACATCTTGACACAAATTAGGCTGGGTCATGTGAACAAGAAATAAAATAGCAAACATTTGTAATGGGACATAACGGAAACAAGAAATGACCCAGTACTGATCAAACCAGTCTGAATACAAAAACCAAATGATATGTGCTTATTTGTCTTAAGATATAATAGGTTTTTGTTCATGAAAGGGGAACAAAAGAGGAACTCCAGTCCTGGCTCTAAATTTATTTTCATGTACATATTCCCACCTGGAAGATTTCCTAAGAATTTCACCAAAAAGTTCCCAGGAATTATCAGCGTTAGACAAACTTTTACTTTATTATTTTTATCAACCAATTTGTAGCAATTACTGACATCCATTTATTCATTTACTGTATTTTATTGACTTCAAAATTCTTTTTTATTCACTGTATTATGGTTAATTGCAATGAAATTATAATTCAAATAATATTTTGAAAACCTTTTCTCTCTGCATCTGGATCCTTGAACTCACTTAATTCCTAGCTCTTGCCTGGGGTCTACAAGTCCAGAAGAGAAATTTCAGTTCAACTCAAAAATGAAAAATCTCAAATTCAAAATGAAACCATTTTAGATTAAAATTAAAGCAGTAATTTTGTCTTCAAACTTCAGTCATTTCTTTAGATAGAGGAAGAGGAGAAGCATATGTTTATACAAAAATATAACCATAATTTACAAAGCCTAGTATGAGGAAGAAGACAGTTTTACTGGTATTGATATGTAAATGAGCTCAATAGTTGGGAGGTCTTTGTTCCAACCTGAAGAAGAGTCTGAAATCAAGATCTTCAGGCAGGAAGTTCTGCAAGAAGATGATCTCAGGGCCAGAGGAATGTGGTCACAGAGTGAAGCTGGTTTTTTATCATCATTCACATTAACCTATCCTACCATATAGAAGGCAAGCAGGCATACCATCTCTTTGGTGCTTAACCAGTGACCTATGGCATATCAAAAGAATGCAACACATTCCCCTCCCCACCTCCAAGTCTGAGAATGTAGCCTATAGTTAGCTTCCAAATGTGTGTACATTTTAGAAGTAGCAGAAATCAGACTATTCATTATTTCCCTTTTTCTTGACTAAGCAATATACCAAATCTAACACAAATTCCATGGTAATTTTTCTTGTCTGCAAAGCTTCATTTTTAGTTAGATAAATGTTTTACAGAATGTCTCAAAATCAAATGTTCTCTGACATGAACCACTTGCAGATCCAAAGGCAGGAAAGATTAAAACAGCATCAGTATCATGTGTAGATATGAGGGCCAAGACTGATGTTATTTAAAATAATCAGCAGGACAAGGAGAGATAGATTATCCTCCATTTCTTCCAATACAAGTAATAGGGAGTTGCATAGGAAAGGAGGAGGCAGACTAGGGCAAAACAGAGCAGAAGGTTCTCCTCAAAATGTTTGGTAAAGCTAAGGAAATCCTTGCAGTAGGAAGATGCAGATGCTAAAAGCTACAACAGCACAGGGGGAGACTGGGCAATCTGATAAAAAAAAGGAAGCCAGTAGGATCTATATATGTAACCAGAATGATTGGACACTATGAGAGTACTGAGGAAAAGTATCATATATGTGCCCCCTGTTGCCCTATGCTCTGTTAGGCAATGTTATTGTTCACTATTAGAAACAGTCAGATGGACCATTGCAGTGATGAAACGTTCAGCACTATATATTTAACAAGTTCCTAAACCTAGAGCATCACCACCTCGGAGAACACTCAGCTATCTAAATGCTAAACCTAACAGGCCACTGTGGATTGAACTATCTCTGAAAAGTTGCAAGCTTAATTTTTCTCCATCCAAAGTTCCTTTCACCTTAGAGATGTTTTAATACAACACATAAATGAGTCCATAAACTTCAATTTGCTTAGATCTGTAATCAACAAAACAATCGTAGGAAATAATACAAGGGAGGGAACAAGCTTTCCTACTAGTCATCAGCACTGAGAAGGGAGACTCCTCCAGCTTCTAGGCAGTATATGTTTATTTCCTTTGTCTTCTCCATATTCATTGTTCCCAGCAGCTGGATCAGATCCAGCTATGTTTTTAACATCCTTATCAATGATCTGAAGAATGTAATGGAGTAGCTGTTAATAAAGTTTGCACTTGACACCAAATGCCCCTTCCCCCCTCAGGTTGAGAGCATTCTCAACGCAAATTATCCTATGATCTTATGGTCCTTCTCTCCTTCCTCCAGTCTCATTGTTCCTTGCAGCTGGATCAAGTCAAAAGATGAAATACCAAAAGGTATACGTTACAGCCACATATTTAAAATTTTCCTAGTTTTGTGTCATGAAGCATCTACATCTCTGTGAACAGTATCTGACTCCATGCACTGTATTTTACTAATTGGTGGTAAATCAAACCTGAAACTTAAGATAAATGTATATTTGATTTAATAATAATGTAAAGGATTCATTCTATGCTAGTCAGAAATCTCAACTTTAAAAATAATAAAAAGGTTTTAAAATTAGTTAAGTGTTAAAATTCTTTAAATATAGATATATATATATTGCAGAGTAAAGAGGTTTCTTGAACATTAGTGTGGAGAATGTATATGGGCTACACTTTAAACACAAGCTTGTGCAATTAAGGTTGCTAATGTATTTCTTTTAATAGTGGGTAACCATATATTTCCTTTCTAGACTTGCATGTTGTCTTCTTGTCTTTCAGTCTGCTAACATGAATACTAAAAAGAGAAGAGCATGTTTTTCATTACACTGTGAAATGTATTGATACTGACTTTCAGGAAATATCATATACTGAATTCACACACCTCCTGCAAAGATAACTCATAATTCTAAGTCTTTGGAAATAAAAGTGCTCTGGAACTGCTGTCTTTAAATTGACAGTCAAATTGGGTTTCCTAGTCTCCTGAGATCCAATTAGACTTGCAGTGTTTTACGTGCCATTCCTAAGGGGATGGGAGCTACACAGCATCTTCTGTTTATGCTACTGGTGTCGCTGCTCTTCTATTTCAGAAATGGTTTTGGCATAAGCAGGATTACCATTCCCTCTATAAAAGAAATTGTTATTACTTTTATGTAGTTTATATGAGCTGATGCAACTATGTTTTCTAATGCACAGTATATTGATGTTTTGCTACATCTGTATATGTTAAAAAGACACCACAGAAAAATACACAGAAGGAAAACATATCAGTTTTAAAAATATATCTCAAGATACTAAAGAAAAAGGTCTGTTTATCACTAAGGAATTAGGTTGAGAGTTGTAAAGAATTTTTTGAGATAGATTTCATTTGTTTTATTTGTTTTTCTTTTTTATTTTGAGAGTTTTAAATGTATTAACTAACGGTCACATTACTTGGATTTCTCCAAAGCACAAACATAAGAAAGTGACAAAATAACACTTGCTTTTCAACTCATAGGCATACTGTGCTTAGCTTTGCCATGTACAACAGAAAAAATAAAAAAATTAAGAATTAGAAAATGACGTATCATCAACCAAGAACTAGGGGCAGGGGGAAGGAATGCATGGGCTTTGTAATGGTAGAACTGAGGAACATAATTTCTGCTGAGGAAAATCAGTTTAATAATAAGAACAGATGAGTTAACTCCAGCAAGATATTTCGTAATACAGTATTAGCTATCTTAAAAAGGGCACATCAGCAGTCTTTCTTCCCTCTCTTTTTGCAGTTATTGTTTTACTTACATGACAAGTACGGATACTTTACTTTGAGTGCTACTTAGCCACAACAGTTCTCCTGCCTTGACACAGTTCCATGACTAGTTAAGAAAGAAGGAAAAGCAGTAAGTATCCTCGGTTGTTTTTTTTTTTTTTGGGGGTGTGTTTTTTTTTTAGAAGACTGCAGTATTGGCAATGTATTTTTCAGTGCATGAAGGACATCTCTTTGTACACGAAGGACCTTTGCATATCCTTTAATAACTTCTATGGAGGCCTTGTTTAGTATGCTCCTAGATGGATTTAATAAGAAACAGCTGAGCCAGTAGATAGAGACTGATATCTTTTATGGACTTCATGCAATATGTAGTTTGAAGGTGACTAAAGTAGCTTCAAAAATGGGCAAGAGCACCTTGCTTAGATTAGATGGTAGTTTGATTTAACAAATAAGTGATCTCTTGTTTCTGATATCACTACTTCCTACTGCCAGCCTCCTCAAATCAAAGTACAATATTCAGAACCATAAGAAGGAGAATGAGAATTTCAGAACTAAGGTTATTTCATACCAGTATAAATAGTCACAGACTGCATCCATTAAACAGCTTTTCAGATGTCTTTTTGACTCTAAGCAGAGACTGTTGTGTATCCAATTGGAAATTATGTCACCTTGGAATTTGCAGACACACTAATAAAATTGTGCCTGATTATACAATAAGCAGCAGCGGAAGTCCAGATTGACAAGGAGGGAATACCTAAACAGCAGAAACTCAACAGACTGGAAACCTGAGACAACATATTTCTCTAGCAGATGCACAATGCTCCACGTTTTAAGAGATTTCCATGAAACTCCTCAAGCTCAATGACAAAATGAATATACTTTATATGACTGTAACTGAATATATTAAAAATTTGAAAACAAGACTCCCATTTTGTTCCTTTTCTTCTTTTTTCCTCAGAAGTAAGGCTCAATATAAGAAGGGGGAAAAAATCACAGAAATATTTTCCCTGAAGCAAACATCAGGCCTTTTAAGATAAAACTGGTTAACTAAACATATGGTTAACTAAACCATATGAACAGAACTGTCCACTGGACAGCAAACATTTAATTTTTAAAAATTAGTTTCATGTTTCCCTATAGCAAAATAAAATATTAACAGTTATTTTCCTAAAGTAGCAGACGGTGCATTGATTGTTTGTTTATTGGTTTGTTTTGTTACTAATGGCCATTGATTAACAACATATTCACCCATGAATTTTGTCATTTAACACACTGGTGTAGACTGCAGGTTACCTAGGTATCATTCTGTATCATACATGATCTAATCAGAAATGTTGAGATTATCAATTGCATTTAGCTAACATTTTGTAATTGTGGTGTATCAATCTCTACAAAAACGTTACTTCCCTCTCTCTGGAAGTCTTTCATGTCTTTTAAAACAGTGACCAACTGAAGGGGTCTGCTGAAACTTATTAGGCCTTGAAGTACCTCGATAAGTGGTTTTGTTTCCATTTGTAGCCTGGGTTAACATGAAGTACAGTAACAAGATTCTATGAAATATCAGGAAAAAACTGTCTTCTCAGATTTTTCATTCCTGTTAGGATATTTCAAGAGCTGCAGACAGCTTAAGGATATTAAGACAAGGAAGAATTTTTTACATTTATTGAGCACAATACCAAATTCCAGTCCAGTATTCAGACTGCCTGGTCAATCAAGTAATTCAGGATATGGACTTATCTACTAGCTAATAATTTGAGAAGGCAGTATTTTCAGTCTCTTTGTCATAAATCTCAGTGAAAGTTTCTATACTATTGAGGCATCTCAACCAAATATATCAGCTTTAATAAAAAGAAAACTTTCGTGAAAATCCTTTTCCTCAACAAGTTAAATAAAGTCGTGGCTATCAACTTCTACCCAAATAAATGCTTCTGTAAATTCCTTATTTGAGTAAAATTACAACAGAATGTTTTCTTAAGCTATATATTTCTTCTCTTTTTGTTGAATAAAAAAAATGTAATTGGAAGCAAGCATAAACTTTTATTAGATTATTAATACTGAGGATACATAGGCCAAGGCATGTGAGAAATTCTCTAAAGACAGATAGGAAGAACAGCAGTTCAGGAAGTCAAAGTCATTAGAAAGCTTAGTGGTAGCAAAGATGACAAACTTGGTAGCACACAGTAATTAGCCATTTATTATTTAAAACATAGGAGTGGTGGATCATGACACCATTTCAGCACATTTTCCACCCTCTGTACAATTATGCTATCATGGCTGCTTAAACCTCAATGTCTGGTGAAGCATAATGGATTTGACATGAAAGCTGCTGACCTTTCCCAAAGAGCAGGTTGGACATACCCTTCTCCTCCTGACTGCTCACTCACCACATCTCTTATGCTTACAACCGACAGCTGTCTTCAACCTTGGTGGAAGAGGATTACCTCAGAGAATACTTGAGCAAACCAGGCATACATAAACCCACAGGCCCAAAGGGAATGCACCCGCAAGTGCTGAGGGAGCTGGTTAATGTCATTGCAAGGCCATCCAGATCATCTTTAAACAGTCATGGCAGGCGGGCAAGGTGCCCAAAGACTTGAGGAAAGCTAACTACCCACCCACCTTTCCCAAAATGGAAAGAAGGAGCATCTGGGGAAATGCAGGCTGGTCAGCATCTCCTGGATCCCTGAGAGGGTGCTCAAATCTCTAATCATGGATACTAATGCTAGGTACATTTCCAGCCTGCTGACTCTAGCAAAGGCCGCATAGATGATGAAGGCAGTGGGGGCATCTGCTTTCCTGGGTAGTCCATCAGGGAGCAGCCCTCAACACCCCCATGATGGCAGTGGGGAGAGGCTGTGACAGCCACTGACCTCACTGCTTTTCAGCAACTGCAGCCTCTGTTAACCCACATTTTGTCCAGGGCTCCTGCAGGTGTACCCATGAGGTCAGGAGGCTACAGCAGGATATTCAGCTTGCTGTACCAGCTTTGGTGTGAAGGAGAGCAGAGGTCTGGGTGAAGTCCACAGACCGCATCCTCAAGTTCTCCTCTGCCCGGCTGTGTGGTGCTGTGGCTCCTGTCAGCATCTGTCCAAGGCCAATGGGTTCAAGGAGGATGCTGGAGTTGGGAGTGGTAAAATTCCTGGCAAGTTCCTCTGCTTTCCCAGATCATTTCCTGCAGGTACCATGAGGTAAGCTCATGGTGTCTGGGGTCAAACAGGGACTCAGGTGACTTGGGTGTGCCAATGCTTTCCCCAGGGTGCAGTGACAGCTTGCCAGAGCCCACCTCAGGCACCATGCCTGACACAGTTTTGCAATTAGAGAGGTGGAGGAAATCACACTTCCCCTACTGCTCTCAATCCCTACATCCATCGCTCCATGCAGCCCACTTCTAAGGGACCGCAGACACATGGGCACATCCCGGCCTGGACCCACATCTCTCTGCCCTGCCCCAGTTCCTGCCAAGACCCAGCAGGGCCTGCCAGGTTCTCAGCAGAGGGGATCACCCTTGATAGGGGATCGAGCTTAATGTTTTGCAGTGAAGAAGAATCTTACATCAAAAGTAGATCTGGCATTATTCACTCTTTGAAAACTGTTACAATGTAGAAGGCTTTTGTCTTTTATTAAGGCTTATATTTCTCACTGAAGGCAAAAGTTTCCATCTTTCTTTGACATAGTAATAAAATATTCTTTTCGGTTTGGGAAGAATATCAGATTATGCCCTTAATCTCCAAATTATAAAGTTAAATAGGCTACTGGTTTATTTTCTATCCCTACCATTACAAATTAATTAACATGACTAATTTGATGCAGCAGTTCAGCACCTTTAAGGACACAGAGTACAAAACATCTATAGTTTAAACATTGACCTTGAGTAATACACAAGAAGCAGAAAAACACAATGCACCAGAATGTAATAATGATATAATGAGGCACATTAAATTGAAAGATTAGGAAAAACTTACTGCTTTTCATTAGAGAAAGCCACTTGAATTTTCAAATCTTTTTTGAAAAGCAGGAATTTGGGATCATATTGCCTTGGCCACTTGTGGAGGGATGCAATATCATTTTTCCTCTGTCATGCACAGCTACAGTTGTTCTTTCAGAGCCACTTGGCCACTGCTGATGGCAAAGCCATACACAAGAAGATCAGCAGCTGAAGCCCTTCTCACCCTAGGCATTAGGAGGCTAACATCTATAGCTCACGGTGACCAGAGAACCATAAACACTGACCAGAGCCCTAAACTATGATGTACCTAGCACAGCAATAACATTACCATGCAATGTTATCCATGTATGGACATCATATGCCAGAGGAGATAAAGATCTTGTAGTTTTCATTATGTAAGATCGCTGGCACTAAGTATCTTTGTCCAGGGTATTCAGATGGGTGCTGTAACCAGCAGTGAGGGAATAAATTTCCAGTTATTAGCTATAAACTGTAGTGTATTTTCACCAGCGCTCACAAACAGTTGGAGATTCTTTTCTATTCATGCACAGAAGAAAGTAACAATTTTAATGTCTGTACAGCACAGATTCCTTAGAGTGAACTCAGAGAAGATATCACTGCTGTTTCCAGAAAGTCAATGGGAGTAGGAATAAATCTGCCAACCAAAAGAAATGAAACTTCCTGCTTTTATCCTTCCAGGCCAAGCCAAGACTAGAAAATGCAATTTAGGTTAGCGTTAGAGCACTTTCACCTCTTCTGCAACTTTACTTTTTAACTGGCAAGTGGAGGAGGCTGCGTCAACAGTTCCTGAGTAGCAGGCTGTATTTTATGCATCCTATATTATTTAGTTACTCATCCATTAATACATTACACATCCCAGTGACAGATATTATTTAATTAAAAGAAAAAAGTGTGCCCAAAAGCTACATTCTGTAAAAGCTGAAACTAGAGGATATCCCCCAGCAAGGGACTAGTGGCATAAAAAAAGCAACAGAACATAACGGCTTATATTTGGGCACCAGTTTAGGGGTTTAGGCGTTCCATGAGGGCTGGTCAGTTCTGAAGAACCACCAGGTCTGTAGTTTCCTGGGTCTTCCCAGGAAAACAGCGTGGCAATGGTTCAAAGCTGCACGAGGGGAGGTTCAGAGGCGTTTCTTTACCAAGAGGGTGGTCAAACACCGGAACAGGCTTCCTAGAGAGGTGATTGATGCCCCACGCCTGTCAGTGCCTTAAAAAGAGGCATTTAGACAATGCCCTTAATGCCATGCTTTACCTTCTGGCCACCCCTGGAGTGGTCAGGCAGTTGGACTAGATGATCATTGTAAGTCTATTTTATTCCATCCTAAACGTATGTTTGTGAAAGCTGCTGAACCGAATGCAACCCGACAGTGGTTTCCTGACGCTGCAGCTTCTGGAAGGTTTGGAAACCTTTGCTACGTTTCCCACTGGTGATGCTTGCTCTTCCGGCACTCCAGAGGACATCCCTTCACTGGCTTGTGACAGTTGTGCTCTGGGTCGTGGCCACTCAGTTCCTGAAAACTTCCATGCTCAGGGATCTCACAGCCTCCCTGGGCAAACCACTCCAGCGCCCAACGTTCCTCACAAGGATTTTGGTTTTCCTTGCTTCTCTCCAGCCCGAACCTCTGTAGTTTCAGGAGGAGCCACTGCCTCTCACCCTCCCACCAGGCAGTGCTGGGAAGAGCCTGTCCCCACCCCCTTGATGCCTTCCCCGTAGGCACTGGGGTGTGCTGTGAGGTGCCCCGACGCCTTCCTCTGCTCCACGCTGAAGCAGCTCCAGCCCCCCAGATCCTCCTTGCCTCCGCTGACCCCCTCTGCTTCATTGACCTCTCTCCTGTTGGGGACCCCAAAGAGGATGTATTCCCCGGGCGGGGCCTGACAGGTGCTGAGCAGAGGGGATCCCCCTTGATAGGGGATCCGGCTAGGGGAGGGAGAGAGCTATGACCCTGCCGTGGGAGGAAGCAGGGGAGCCCAGAGGGCTGGCCAGCGGAGCTGGAGTGTGGGGAGGGCCTGTGGCACTTTGTCCTGCAACCTCCCATGGAGGCATGAGGTGTTCCCAAACGTACCCTCTTGCTGTATGTACCTAGAGGTGTCTGCCACAGCCAGAGTGACCCGACGGGGCCCTGGGAAGGCACAGCCGAGGCCTCGGTGGCTAGCATGAAACACCGATGCTGAGCACAAGCCAAGAGATGGGGGGATGGCGTGGGCTGTGGCTCTGTGGTAAACCCGGACACGTGTGCTGGGGCCACAGCACTGCCGGGGTGAGCGACGCAGGCAAGGGTGGCCTGTTCCGATGTCCCCCAGCAACGGACAGTGACATCACCAAGCGACGGGTTGTGACGAGTTGTCCCTCACTGCTTATATTCGGGCACCAAGGCTCACCCAGAGAGGTCGCGCCCAGACTCTGGCTGAGCAGTTTGCGAGGTTGGAGCCTAGAGCAAGACCTTGGTGCTGTGGTTGTGCTCAGGGAGTTGTTCATTTCAGCTCTCGGTGCCCAACCCCGGAGCCACTGAAGGATTTGCCCCAGCCCTGCTAGGTTCAGGCAGCCAGGGCAGCCGGGAGGCACGCTCGCAGCAGCAGAGGTGAGCTGGGAGGGGACCCCTTGCCCTGGGGAGCTGGGAGGGCTTCCTGCCTGAGGGACCTGGCCATTCCTTCCACCCCTCCCCAGGCCAGTCAGTGACCGTGCCTTCTCTTCCTTTGCTAGCACAACACCTGCTGCTGCAGCACTGGTGGGAGGGAGCGGCTCAACATCCCCAGCTCCCGTCAGCCCATCGCAGCACGCAGAGGGCATGGCCACAGAGCTGGAGGACCGCTGTCCCATCTGCCTGGACAGCTGGGAGGAAGCCAGCTTTGTCATGCCATGCCTCCACCGGTTTTGCTATCCGTGCATCCTGCGGTGGGCTGATAGAAAGCCCGAGTGCCCCCTCTGCAAGAGGGGGATCCTCTCCATCTTGCACTCGGTGCGGGCGGACGATGACTACCAGGAGCATACCATCACGCTGCCCGTGACAGCCACAGCCGTCGTCCCCCAGGCGGGAGGAGATCCCAGCCACCCAGCCGCAGCCGCCCACGACCTCCACCACTCTGGAGCACCCCAACCATGGGCTGCAGAAGGGGTGCCCAGGGCTCCCGTGGGAGGCCTTCAGCCCGAGGAATGGGTGCTCCTTTTCCGGGAACACCCAACCCTCCTCGAGGCCCTGCTGCCCTGGCTCCAACAAAGGTTGAGGCACATCTTCAGGAACAGGCAGCTGGAGGCAGCCGCAGTAGAGGGCACCATCACGGCCATCCTGACCAACCACGGGATGGATGAAGAGCTGCTGGCCCGGGCGCTGGAAGGCCGCCTCCAAAACCGCACGGCGGCATTCGTGCAAGAGCTTCTCCGTGCCGCCGTGCGACGGTGCGGCAGGGAGGCCCGCCATCTGCTGGACCAGCAGGAGAGCCCAGCCCCCTCCAGCAGCCCTGCGAGATCCAGCGCGGATGATCTCCTCAGCACCTCATCCGCTGCTGTTGGTGGGGGTCCCAGCAGCCACCTCTCTGCTCCCGTTGCCATCCCTGTGGAGCAAGAAGAGCCCCAGGAGGAGCTGGGGGAGGCTGTGCCCGGGCCCTCCACTTCCAGCCGGGGCAGTGAACGCCCCCCTGGGGGGCCGCGGCGGCCCCCAAAGAGGACGAGCGGCAGCCCCGAGGCCTCTCCGGCCAACAAGAGGCCAGCACCCCGTTGGTGATCCTCAAGGGTGCCTTGGGGGATGGCCAGATCAGGACTGGGTCATCAGCTGCGGCAGACACCAGCCCTCAAGGGCTCCCAGAACCACCAAATCCCATGACCAAACAATGAAAATCAAAGAATAAAAAAATAATAAAAACATGAAAACTACAGGAAACATCTCAGTGTTACTAACAGTGCAGGTGGTGTTGCTGTCCCTGCCCGTTTTTTGCCAGGAGAGGTGGAATATTAATGCTGACGGGTCCTCCACATATTTTCCACATTGTTTCCCCTAAAGGCAAGTGCTGCCCAGCTCCAGGCCTGCATCTCTGCAGCTGGTCCTGCGGCAGCTGTTTCCAGCCGTGGGGTCTCCAGGGCCAGCCCATCACCCCAGGCCTGGCCTCCTCCTCACCGCACCCTCTGCCCCCACCTCCCGGGGCTCTGCTCTCCTACCAGCCTGCACTGATGGCTGCAGCCTTGCTACGGCAGCGCCCAAATCCCTCCTCCTCCACTGAGTCACGACGTGGTGCCGCGCTCTGTTTCGCCCTAGGCTCATACCCTGCCAAGGCAGGACCCCCAGCATGTTCAACAAGGGGAAGGGCAAAGTACGATGATTTTGGATCACCAGAAGTGCTGCCACAGGCAACACGTTCCTCGTGCTCTCCCACACTCCCACTTCTGAGCACCAGAGCAGGTCTTCCCAAGCCCTTTGACCACCTGCCAGGCTGCAGCTCCTGAAGACTTGTGCGGTGTCCACTTGCCACAGGCGCAGTCCATGCTGACAGCCATGCTGACTAAGTAGGATTACTTTACACGCAGGCAGGCCTGGCAGCTGGGAGTCCTGACAGAGCAGGCTAGTATGGGTGACATTGTAGTGGGTGTCTACTGTAGGCCACGCAGACAGGAAGAACAGGTGGATGAGGCCTTCTACATACAGCCTGAAGTAAGCTCGTGTTTGCAGGTCCTCGTGCTGTTGGGGTAATCCAGTAAGTGCTGAAGAAGCACCAGAACAGGGCACAAGCAAGCAAGAAGGTTTCTGAAGAGCATTGAGAGCATGTTGGTGACAAAAGAGGCAGAGGAGACAAAGAGGAGAGGTGCTCTAAGGGACCTCATGTTCACCAACATGGAGGGGCTTGTTGGGGACGTTAAGATCGAAGGCAGCCTTGGGCCGAGGTGACCACGACGTGGTGGAGTTCAGGATCCTGAGGGAAGGGAGAAGGGCAAAAAGCTAGATTACAGCTTGGACTGAGAAGTTATATGCTTGAAAGCATCCCATGGGCTAAAGCCCTCAAAGAAAGTGGGCGCAAAGGAAGTTGGTTGATATTCAGGAATCGCCCCCTCTAAGACCAAGAGTAGGCCACCCCCGTGAGTAGGAAATTGGGCAAAAATGTCAGAAGACCAGCATGGATGGTCAAGGACCTCCTCCTCACACAACTGTGCCCTGAGACAGGGGTGCATCCCGGCCCAGACCCACATCTCTCTGCCCTGCCCCAGCTCCCGCTAAGCCCCAGCTGGAGCCTCTCCTACCCACAGACACACGCGCTCCCCCTGCCCAGGGCCCCTTGCCCAAGCCTGCCTTGCCCCTGGCACCTGGGCAGGAGGTGTCCCCGGCACCTCCCCGTCCAGCGCGGGCAGCCTGCCCGGGGAAGGCAGGCCTGCAGGGCAGCCCTTGGGGCTGGCTGGCCCACAGGGTGGCTGCTGCTGCTGCTGCTTTCTAGCCCACCAGGAGAGCCTTCAGGAGGCCCTTGCCTGCCCTCTTCATAGATTTCTTTCACAGCCCCTTCTGGGGCATGCTTGGCTTTTCCACTCCTAGTGCCACACAAGCACCAGCACTTTGCTTGTCTCTCTTGCCAGGATGTGGTGTTGGGCACTGAGGAAGCCATGGGGGAGAGCGGCTCTGCTGCAAGGGCTGGCACCACAGGCTAGCCGCCACAGGCAGTACCACTGGAGGCAGCAGCAGACTCCCAGTGCCCCATCTGCCTGGGAGACGTCAAAAGGCAGCCTATAGGCCTTCCGCCAGCACCAGTTCTCCTTTGCCTGCATCTGGCAGTGGGCCAGGGGGAGAGATGCCTGCCCCGTCTGCAGGAGCACTCTGGAGCCACTACTGCACTCCGTGCAAGGGCACGACTACGAGGAGGATGTGGTCGGCTTGCCCGCCCACCTGACAGGAGGACGGTGATGGAGAGGGCCTCTCAGAGGTACTACAGCCCGTGCAGGAGGCCCGCCAACAACCACCTCTCAGCTGCAATAAGGGGGCCAGCTGGCACTGACCCCACACACAGAGGCAGGGCGCAGCTCCGGGGCCCTCCAACAACACCTCCCTGCACGCTCCTGCTCCCAGGGCTTCTCAGGAGCCAACACCACCGAGCGCAGGAAGCACCTGGCCGGCCCAGCTGCAGCTCTGGACCTGAGCAATGAAATGGTGGAGCTGCGACCCCTCAGCATCCACCTCTGCTGCCTCCAGTAAACACCCTGGTGCTTTCCAGGGCATGTGTCTTTCATGGCCAGAGAGCAAGCCACTGCAGGGCATGCTTTCCAATGCTGTCTCGGCATTTCAGGAAAACCAAAGGGGAGAAGAATTTCTTGCTGGGCAGGATGGTTTCATTTTACCTGAGTGCCGCAATGGGCAACATGTCCCTCATGCTCTCCCAGCCTCCCACTCCCATGCAGCAGGGCAGGGCTGTCCAAGAATCTTTAGCAATGCTCCCTTGGAATCCGCTTTTAGGGGTTTAGGCGTTCCATGAGGGCTGGTCAGTTCTGAAGAACCACCAGGTCTGTAGTTTCCTGGGTCTTCCCAGGAAAACAGCGTGGCAATGGTTCAAAGCTGCACGAGGGGAGGTTCAGAGGCGTTTCTTTACCGAGAGGGTGGTCAAACACCGGAACAGGCTTCCTAGAGAGGTGATTGATGCCCCACGCCTGTCAGTGCCTTAAAAAGAGGCATTTAGACAATGCCCTTAATGCCATGCTTTACCTTCTGGCCACCCCTGGAGTGGTCAGGCAGTTGGACTAGATGATCATTGTAAGTCTATTTTATTCCATCCTAAACGTATGTTTGTGAAAGCTGCTGAACCGAATGCAACCCGACAGTGGTTTCCTGACGCTGCAGCTTCTGGAAGGTTTGGAAACCTTTGCTACGTTTCCCACTGGTGATGCTTGCTCTTCCGGCACTCCAGAGGACATCCCTTCACTGGCTTGTGACAGTTGTGCTCTGGGTCGTGGCCACTCAGTTCCTGAAAACTTCCATGCTCAGGGATCTCACAGCCTCCCTGGGCAAACCACTCCAGCGCCCAACGTTCCTCACAAGGATTTTGGTTTTCCTTGCTTCTCTCCAGCCCGAACCTCTGTAGTTTCAGGAGGAGCCACTGCCTCTCACCCTCCCACCAGGCAGTGCTGGGAAGAGCCTGTCCCCACCCCCTTGATGCCTTCCCCGTAGGCACTGGGGTGTGCTGTGAGGTGCCCCGACGCCTTCCTCTGCTCCACGCTGAAGCAGCTCCAGCCCCCCAGATCCTCCTTGCCTCCGCTGACCCCCTCTGCTTCATTGACCTCTCTCCTGTTGGGGACCCCAAAGAGGATGTATTCCCCGGGCGGGGCCTGACAGGTGCTGAGCAGAGGGGATCCCCCTTGATAGGGGATCCGGCTAGGGGAGGGAGAGAGCTATGACCCTGCCGTGGGAGGAAGCAGGGGAGCCCAGAGGGCTGGCCAGCGGAGCTGGAGTGTGGGGAGGGCCTGTGGCACTTTGTCCTGCAACCTCCCATGGAGGCATGAGGTGTTCCCAAACGTACCCTCTTGCTGTATGTACCTAGAGGTGTCTGCCACAGCCAGAGTGACCCGACGGGGCCCTGGGAAGGCACAGCCGAGGCCTCGGTGGCTAGCATGAAACACCGATGCTGAGCACAAGCCAAGAGATGGGGGGATGGCGTGGGCTGTGGCTCTGTGGTAAACCCGGACACGTGTGCTGGGGCCACAGCACTGCCGGGGTGAGCGACGCAGGCAAGGGTGGCCTGTTCCGATGTCCCCCAGCAACGGACAGTGACATCACCAAGCGACGGGTTGTGACGAGTTGTCCCTCACTGCTTATATTCGGGCACCAAGGCTCACCCAGAGGGGTCGCGCCCAGACTCTGGCTGAGCAGTTTGCGAGGTTGGAGCCTAGAGCAAGACCTTGGTGCTGTGGTTGTGCTCAGGGAGTTGTTCATTTCAGCTCTCGGTGCCCAACCCCGGAGCCACTGAAGGATTTGCCCCAGCCCTGCTAGGTTCAGGCAGCCAGGGCAGCCGGGAGGCACGCTCGCAGCAGCAGAGGTGAGCTGGGAGGGGACCCCTTGCCCTGGGGAGCTGGGAGGGCTTCCTGCCTGAGGGACCTGGCCATTCCTTCCACCCCTCCCCAGGCCAGTCAGTGACCGTGCCTTCTCTTCCTTTGCTAGCACAACACCTGCTGCTGCAGCACTGGTGGGAGGGAGCGGCTCAACATCCCCAGCTCCCGTCAGCCCATCGCAGCACGTAGAGGGCATGGCCACAGAGCTGGAGGACCGCTGTCCCATCTGCCTGGACAGCTGGGAGGAAGCCAGCTTTGTCATGCCATGCCTCCACCGGTTTTGCTATCCGTGCATCCTGCGGTGGGCTGATAGAAAGCCCGAGTGCCCCCTCTGCAAGAGGGGGATCCTCTCCATCTTGCACTCGGTGCGGGCGGACGATGACTACCAGGAGCATACCATCACGCTGCCCGTGACAGCCACAGCCGTCGTCCCCCAGGCGGGAGGAGATCCCAGCCACCCAGCCGCAGCCGCCCACGACCTCCACCACTCTGGAGCACCCCAACCATGGGCTGCAGAAGGGGTGCCCAGGGCTCCCGTGGGAGGCCTTCAGCCCGAGGAATGGGTGCTCCTTTTCCGGGAACACCCAACCCTCCTCGAGGCCCTGCTGCCCTGGCTCCAACAAAGGTTGAGGCACATCTTCAGGAACAGGCAGCTGGAGGCAGCCGCAGTAGAGGGCACCATCACGGCCATCCTGACCAACCACGGGATGGATGAAGAGCTGCTGGCCCGGGCGCTGGAAGGCCGCCTCCAAAACCGCACGGCGGCATTCGTGCAAGAGCTTCTCCGTGCCGCCGTGCGACGGTGCGGCAGGGAGGCCCGCCATCTGCTGGACCAGCAGGAGAGCCCAGCCCCCTCCAGCAGCCCTGCGAGATCCAGCGCGGATGATCTCCTCAGCACCTCATCCGCTGCTGTTGGTGGGGGTCCCAGCAGCCACCTCTCTGCTCCCGTTGCCATCCCTGTGGAGCAAGAAGAGCCCCAGGAGGAGCTGGGGGAGGCTGTGCCCGGGCCCTCCACTTCCAGCCGGGGCAGTGAACGCCCCCCTGGGGGGCCGCGGCGGCCCCCAAAGAGGACGAGCGGCAGCCCCGAGGCCTCTCCGGCCAACAAGAGGCCAGCACCCCGTTGGTGATCCTCAAGGGTGCCTTGGGGGATGGCCAGATCAGGACTGGGTCATCAGCTGCGGCAGACACCAGCCCTCAAGGGCTCCCAGAACCACCAAATCCCATGACCAAACAATGAAAATCAAAGAATAAAAAAATAATAAAAACATGAAAACTACAGGAAACATCTCAGTGTTACTAACAGTGCAGGTGGTGTTGCTGTCCCTGCCCGTTTTTTGCCAGGAGAGGTGGAATATTAATGCTGACGGGTCCTCCACATATTTTCCACATTGTTTCCCCTAAAGGCAAGTGCTGCCCAGCTCCAGGCCTGCATCTCTGCAGCTGGTCCTGCGGCAGCTGTTTCCAGCCGTGGGGTCTCCAGGGCCAGCCCATCACCCCAGGCCTGGCCTCCTCCTCACCGCACCCTCTGCCCCCACCTCCCGGGGCTCTGCTCTCCTACCAGCCTGCACTGATGGCTGCAGCCTTGCTACGGCAGCGCCCAAATCCCTCCTCCTCCACTGAGTCACGACGTGGTGCCGCGCTCTGTTTCGCCCTAGGCTCATACCCTGCCAAGGCAGGACCCCCAGCATGTTCAACAAGGGGAAGGGCAAAGTACGATGATTTTGGATCACCAGAAGTGCTGCCACAGGCAACACGTTCCTCGTGCTCTCCCACACTCCCACTTCTGAGCACCAGAGCAGGTCTTCCCAAGCCCTTTGACCACCTGCCAGGCTGCAGCTCCTGAAGACTTGTGCGGTGTCCACTTGCCACAGGCGCAGTCCATGCTGACAGCCATGCTGACTAAGTAGGATTACTTTACACGCAGGCAGGCCTGGCAGCTGGGAGTCCTGACAGAGCAGGCTAGTATGGGTGACATTGCAGTGGGTGTCTACTGTAGGCCACGCAGACAGGAAGAACAGGTGGATGAGGCCTTCTACATACAGCCTGAAGTAAGCTCGTGTTTGCAGGTCCCCGTGCTGTTGGGGTAATCCAGTAAGTGCTGAAGAAGCACCAGAACAGGGCACAAGCAAGCAAGAAGGTTTCTGAAGAGCATTGAGAGCATGTTGGTGACAAAAGAGGCAGAGGAGACAAAGAGGAGAGGTGCTCTAAGGGACCTCATGTTCACCAACATGGAGGGGCTTGTTGGGGACGTTAAGATCGAAGGCAGCCTTGGGCCGAGGTGACCACGACGTGGTGGAGTTCAGGATCCTGAGGGAAGGGAGAAGGGCAAAAAGCTAGATTACAGCTTGGACTGAGAAGTTATATGCTTGAAAGCATCCCATGGGCTAAAGCCCTCAAAGAAAGTGGGCGCAAAGGAAGTTGGTTGATATTCAGGAATCGCCCCCTCTAAGACCAAGAGTAGGCCACCCCCGTGAGTAGGAAATTGGGCAAAAATGTCAGAAGACCAGCATGGATGGTCAAGGACCTCCTCCTCACACAACTGTGCCCTGAGACAGGGGTGCATCCCGGCCCAGACCCACATCTCTCTGCCCTGCCCCAGCTCCCGCTAAGCCCCAGCTGGAGCCTCTCCTACCCACAGACACACGCGCTCCCCCTGCCCAGGGCCCCTTGCCCAAGCCTGCCTTGCCCCTGGCACCTGGGCAGGAGGTGTCCCCGGCACCTCCCCGTCCAGCGCGGGCAGCCTGCCCGGGGAAGGCAGGCCTGCAGGGCAGCCCTTGGGGCTGGCTGGCCCACAGGGTGGCTGCTGCTGCTGCTGCTTTCTAGCCCACCAGGAGAGCCTTCAGGAGGCCCTTGCCTGCCCTCTTCATAGATTTCTTTCACAGCCCCTTCTGGGGCATGCTTGGCTTTTCCACTCCTAGTGCCACACAAGCACCAGCACTTTGCTTGTCTCTCTTGCCAGGATGTGGTGTTGGGCACTGAGGAAGCCATGGGGGAGAGCGGCTCTGCTGCAAGGGCTGGCACCACAGGCTAGCCGCCACAGGCAGTACCACTGGAGGCAGCAGCAGACTCCCAGTGCCCCATCTGCCTGGGAGACGTCAAAAGGCAGCCTATAGGCCTTCCGCCAGCACCAGTTCTCCTTTGCCTGCATCTGGCAGTGGGCCAGGGGGAGAGATGCCTGCCCCGTCTGCAGGAGCACTCTGGAGCCACTACTGCACTCCGTGCAAGGGCACGACTACGAGGAGGATGTGGTCGGCTTGCCCGCCCACCTGACAGGAGGACGGTGATGGAGAGGGCCTCTCAGAGGTACTACAGCCCGTGCAGGAGGCCCGCCAACAACCACCTCTCAGCTGCAATAAGGGGGCCAGCTGGCACTGACCCCACACACAGAGGCAGGGCGCAGCTCCGGGGCCCTCCAACAACACCTCCCTGCACGCTCCTGCTCCCAGGGCTTCTCAGGAGCCAACACCACCGAGCGCAGGAAGCACCTGGCCGGCCCAGCTGCAGCTCTGGACCTGAGCAATGAAATGGTGGAGCTGCGACCCCTCAGCATCCACCTCTGCTGCCTCCAGTAAACACCCTGGTGCTTTCCAGGGCATGTGTCTTTCATGGCCAGAGAGCAAGCCACTGCAGGGCATGCTTTCCAATGCTGTCTCGGCATTTCAGGAAAACCAAAGGGGAGAAGAATTTCTTGCTGGGCAGGATGGTTTCATTTTACCTGAGTGCCGCAATGGGCAACATGTCCCTCATGCTCTCCCAGCCTCCCACTCCCATGCAGCAGGGCAGGGCTGTCCAAGAATCTTTAGCAATGCTCCCTTGGAATCCGCTTTTAGGGGTTTAGGCGTTCCATGAGGGCTGGTCAGTTCTGAAGAACCACCAGGTCTGTAGTTTCCTGGGTCTTCCCAGGAAAACAGCGTGGCAATGGTTCAAAGCTGCACGAGGGGAGGTTCAGAGGCGTTTCTTTACCAAGAGGGTGGTCAAACACCGGAACAGGCTTCCTAGAGAGGTGATTGATGCCCCACGCCTGTCAGTGCCTTAAAAAGAGGCATTTAGACAATGCCCTTAATGCCATGCTTTACCTTCTGGCCACCCCTGGAGTGGTCAGGCAGTTGGACTAGATGATCATTGTAAGTCTATTTTATTCCATCCTAAACGTATGTTTGTGAAAGCTGCTGAACCGAATGCAACCCGACAGTGGTTTCCTGACGCTGCAGCTTCTGGAAGGTTTGGAAACCTTTGCTACGTTTCCCACTGGTGATGCTTGCTCTTCCGGCACTCCAGAGGACATCCCTTCACTGGCTTGTGACAGTTGTGCTCTGGGTCGTGGCCACTCAGTTCCTGAAAACTTCCATGCTCAGGGATCTCACAGCCTCCCTGGGCAACCCACTCCAGCGCCCAACGTTCCTCACAAGGATTTTGGTTTTCCTTGCTTCTCTCCAGCCCGAACCTCTGTAGTTTCAGGAGGAACCACTGCCTCTCACCCTCCCACCAGGCAGTGCTGGGAAGAGCCTGTCCCCACCCCCTTGATGCCTTCCCCGTAGGCACTGGGGTGTGCTGTGAGGTGCCCCGACGCCTTCCTCTGCTCCACGCTGAAGCAGCTCCAGCCCCCCAGATCCTCCTTGCCTCCGCTGACCCCCTCTGCTTCATTGACCTCTCTCCTGTTGGGGACCCCAAAGAGGATGTATTCCCCGGGCGGGGCCTGACAGGTGCTGAGCAGAGGGGATCCCCCTTGATAGGGGATCCGGCTAGGGGAGGGAGAGAGCTATGACCCTGCCGTGGGAGGAAGCAGGGGAGCCCAGAGGGCTGGCCAGCGGAGCTGGAGTGTGGGGAGGGCCTGTGGCACTTTGTCCTGCAACCTCCCATGGAGGCATGAGGTGTTCCCAAACGTACCCTCTTGCTGTATGTACCTAGAGGTGTCTGCCACAGCCAGAGTGACCCGACGGGGCCCTGGGAAGGCACAGCCGAGGCCTCGGTGGCTAGCATGAAACACCGATGCTGAGCACAAGCCAAGAGATGGGGGGATGGCGTGGGCTGTGGCTCTGTGGTAAACCCGGACACGTGTGCTGGGGCCACAGCACTGCCGGGGTGAGCGACGCAGGCAAGGGTGGCCTGTTCCGATGTCCCCCAGCAACGGACAGTGACATCACCAAGCGACGGGTTGTGACGAGTTGTCCCTCACTGCTTATATTTGGGCACCAAGGCTCACCCAGAGGGGTCGCGCCCAGACTCTGGCTGAGCAGTTTGCGAGGTTGGAGCCTAGAGCAAGACCTTGGTGCTGTGGTTGTGCTCAGGGAGTTGTTCATTTCAGCTCTCGGTGCCCAACCCCGGAGCCACTGAAGGATTTGCCCCAGCCCTGCTAGGTTCAGGCAGCCAGGGCAGCCGGGAGGCACGCTCGCAGCAGCAGAGGTGAGCTGGGAGGGGACCCCTTGCCCTGGGGAGCTGGGAGGGCTTCCTGCCTGAGGGACCTGGCCATTCCTTCCACCCCTCCCCAGGCCAGTCAGTGACCGTGCCTTCTCTTCCTTTGCTAGCACAACACCTGCTGCTGCAGCACTGGTGGGAGGGAGCGGCTCAACATCCCCAGCTCCCGTCAGCCCATCGCAGCACGTAGAGGGCATGGCCACAGAGCTGGAGGACCGCTGTCCCATCTGCCTGGACAGCTGGGAGGAAGCCAGCTTTGTCATGCCATGCCTCCACCGGTTTTGCTATCCGTGCATCCTGCGGTGGGCTGATAGAAAGCCCGAGTGCCCCCTCTGCAAGAGGGGGATCCTCTCCATCTTGCACTCGGTGCGGGCGGACGATGACTACCAGGAGCATACCATCACGCTGCCCGTGACAGCCACAGCCGTCGTCCCCCAGGCGGGAGGAGATCCCAGCCACCCAGCCGCAGCCGCCCACGACCTCCACCACTCTGGAGCACCCCAACCATGGGCTGCAGAAGGGGTGCCCAGGGCTCCCGTGGGAGGCCTTCAGCCCGAGGAATGGGTGCTCCTTTTCCGGGAACACCCAACCCTCCTCGAGGCCCTGCTGCCCTGGCTCCAACAAAGGTTGAGGCACATCTTCAGGAACAGGCAGCTGGAGGCAGCCGCAGTAGAGGGCACCATCACGGCCATCCTGACCAACCACGGGATGGATGAAGAGCTGCTGGCCCGGGCGCTGGAAGGCCGCCTCCAAAACCGCACGGCGGCATTCGTGCAAGAGCTTCTCCGTGCCGCCGTGCGACGGTGCGGCAGGGAGGCCCGCCATCTGCTGGACCAGCAGGAGAGCCCAGCCCCCTCCAGCAGCCCTGCGAGATCCAGCGCGGATGATCTCCTCAGCACCTCATCCGCTGCTGTTGGTGGGGGTCCCAGCAGCCACCTCTCTGCTCCCGTTGCCATCCCTGTGGAGCAAGAAGAGCCCCAGGAGGAGCTGGGGGAGGCTGTGCCCGGGCCCTCCACTTCCAGCCGGGGCAGTGAACGCCCCCCTGGGGGGCCGCGGCGGCCCCCAAAGAGGACGAGCGGCAGCCCCGAGGCCTCTCCGGCCAACAAGAGGCCAGCACCCCGTTGGTGATCCTCAAGGGTGCCTTGGGGGATGGCCAGATCAGGACTGGGTCATCAGCTGCGGCAGACACCAGCCCTCAAGGGCTCCCAGAACCACCAAATCCCATGACCAAACAATGAAAATCAAAGAATAAAAAAATAATAAAAACATGAAAACTACAGGAAACATCTCAGTGTTACTAACAGTGCAGGTGGTGTTGCTGTCCCTGCCCGTTTTTTGCCAGGAGAGGTGGAATATTAATGCTGACGGGTCCTCCACATATTTTCCACATTGTTTCCCCTAAAGGCAAGTGCTGCCCAGCTCCAGGCCTGCATCTCTGCAGCTGGTCCTGCGGCAGCTCTTTCCAGCCGTGGGGTCTCCAGGGCCAGCCCATCACCCCAGGCCTGGCCTCCTCCTCACCGCACCCTCTGCCCCCACCTCCCGGGGCTCTGCTCTCCTACCAGCCTGCACTGATGGCTGCAGCCTTGCTACGGCAGCGCCCAAATCCCTCCTCCTCCACTGAGTCACGACGTGGTGCCGCGCTCTGTTTCGCCCTAGGCTCATACCCTGCCAAGGCAGGACCCCCAGCATGTTCAACAAGGGGAAGGGCAAAGTACGATGATTTTGGATCACCAGAAGTGCTGCCACAGGCAACACGTTCCTCGTGCTCTCCCACACTCCCACTTCTGAGCACCAGAGCAGGTCTTCCCAAGCCCTTTGACCACCTGCCAGGCTGCAGCTCCTGAAGACTTGTGCGGTGTCCACTTGCCACAGGCGCAGTCCATGCTGACAGCCATGCTGACTAAGTAGGATTACTTTACACGCAGGCAGGCCTGGCAGCTGGGAGTCCTGACAGAGCAGGCTAGTATGGGTGACATTGTAGTGGGTGTCTACTGTAGGCCACGCAGACAGGAAGAACAGGTGGATGAGGCCTTCTACATACAGCCTGAAGTAAGCTCGTGTTTGCAGGTCCCCGTGCTGTTGGGGTAATCCAGTAAGTGCTGAAGAAGCACCAGAACAGGGCACAAGCAAGCAAGAAGGTTTCTGAAGAGCATTGAGAGCATGTTGGTGACAAAAGAGGCAGAGGAGACAAAGAGGAGAGGTGCTCTAAGGGACCTCATGTTCACCAACATGGAGGGGCTTGTTGGGGACGTTAAGATCGAAGGCAGCCTTGGGCCGAGGTGACCACGACGTGGTGGAGTTCAGGATCCTGAGGGAAGGGAGAAGGGCAAAAAGCTAGATTACAGCTTGGACTGAGAAGTTATATGCTTGAAAGCATCCCATGGGCTAAAGCCCTCAAAGAAAGTGGGCGCAAAGGAAGTTGGTTGATATTCAGGAATCGCCCCCTCTAAGACCAAGAGTAGGCCACCCCCGTGAGTAGGAAATTGGGCAAAAATGTCAGAAGACCAGCATGGATGGTCAAGGACCTCCTCCTCACACAACTGTGCCCTGAGACAGGGGTGCATCCCGGCCCAGACCCACATCTCTCTGCCCTGCCCCAGCTCCCGCTAAGCCCCAGCTGGAGCCTCTCCTACCCACAGACACACGCGCTCCCCCTGCCCAGGGCCCCTTGCCCAAGCCTGCCTTGCCCCTGGCACCTGGGCAGGAGGTGTCCCCGGCACCTCCCCGTCCAGCGCGGGCAGCCTGCCCGGGGAAGGCAGGCCTGCAGGGCAGCCCTTGGGGCTGGCTGGCCCACAGGGTGGCTGCTGCTGCTGCTGCTTTCTAGCCCACCAGGAGAGCCTTCAGGAGGCCCTTGCCTGCCCTCTTCATAGATTTCTTTCACAGCCCCTTCTGGGGCATGCTTGGCTTTTCCACTCCTAGTGCCACACAAGCACCAGCACTTTGCTTGTCTCTCTTGCCAGGATGTGGTGTTGGGCACTGAGGAAGCCATGGGGGAGAGCGGCTCTGCTGCAAGGGCTGGCACCACAGGCTAGCCGCCACAGGCAGTACCACTGGAGGCAGCAGCAGACTCCCAGTGCCCCATCTGCCTGGGAGACGTCAAAAGGCAGCCTATAGGCCTTCCGCCAGCACCAGTTCTCCTTTGCCTGCATCTGGCAGTGGGCCAGGGGGAGAGATGCCTGCCCCGTCTGCAGGAGCACTCTGGAGCCACTACTGCACTCCGTGCAAGGGCACGACTACGAGGAGGATGTGGTCGGCTTGCCCGCCCACCTGACAGGAGGACGGTGATGGAGAGGGCCTCTCAGAGGTACTACAGCCCGTGCAGGAGGCCCGCCAACAACCACCTCTCAGCTGCAATAAGGGGGCCAGCTGGCACTGACCCCACACACAGAGGCAGGGCGCAGCTCCGGGGCCCTCCAACAACACCTCCCTGCACGCTCCTGCTCCCAGGGCTTCTCAGGAGCCAACACCACCGAGCGCAGGAAGCACCTGGCCGGCCCAGCTGCAGCTCTGGACCTGAGCAATGAAATGGTGGAGCTGCGACCCCTCAGCATCCACCTCTGCTGCCTCCAGTAAACACCCTGGTGCTTTCCAGGGCATGTGTCTTTCATGGCCAGAGAGCAAGCCACTGCAGGGCATGCTTTCCAATGCTGTCTCGGCATTTCAGGAAAACCAAAGGGGAGAAGAATTTCTTGCTGGGCAGGATGGTTTCATTTTACCTGAGTGCCGCAATGGGCAACATGTCCCTCATGCTCTCCCAGCCTCCCACTCCCATGCAGCAGGGCAGGGCTGTCCAAGAATCTTTAGCAATGCTCCCTTGGAATCCGCTTTTAGGGGTTTAGGCGTTCCATGAGGGCTGGTCAGTTCTGAAGAACCACCAGGTCTGTAGTTTCCTGGGTCTTCCCAGGAAAACAGCGTGGCAATGGTTCAAAGCTGCACGAGGGGAGGTTCAGAGGCGTTTCTTTACCAAGAGGGTGGTCAAACACCGGAACAGGCTTCCTAGAGAGGTGATTGATGCCCCACGCCTGTCAGTGCCTTAAAAAGAGGCATTTAGACAATGCCCTTAATGCCATGCTTTACCTTCTGGCCACCCCTGGAGTGGTCAGGCAGTTGGACTAGATGATCATTGTAAGTCTATTTTATTCCATCCTAAACGTATGTTTGTGAAAGCTGCTGAACCGAATGCAACCCGACAGTGGTTTCCTGACGCTGCAGCTTCTGGAAGGTTTGGAAACCTTTGCTACGTTTCCCACTGGTGATGCTTGCTCTTCCGGCACTCCAGAGGACATCCCTTCACTGGCTTGTGACAGTTGTGCTCTGGGTCGTGGCCACTCAGTTCCTGAAAACTTCCATGCTCAGGGATCTCACAGCCTCCCTGGGCAAACCACTCCAGCGCCCAACGTTCCTCACAAGGATTTTGGTTTTCCTTGCTTCTCTCCAGCCCGAACCTCTGTAGTTTCAGGAGGAACCACTGCCTCTCACCCTCCCACCAGGCAGTGCTGGGAAGAGCCTGTCCCCACCCCCTTGATGCCTTCCCCGTAGGCACTGGGGTGTGCTGTGAGGTGCCCCGACGCCTTCCTCTGCTCCACGCTGAAGCAGCTCCAGCCCCCCAGATCCTCCTTGCCTCCGCTGACCCCCTCTGCTTCATTGACCTCTCTCCTGTTGGGGACCCCAAAGAGGATGTATTCCCCGGGCGGGGCCTGACAGGTGCTGAGCAGAGGGGATCCCCCTTGATAGGGGATCCGGCTAGGGGAGGGAGAGAGCTATGACCCTGCCGTGGGAGGAAGCAGGGGAGCCCAGAGGGCTGGCCAGCGGAGCTGGAGTGTGGGGAGGGCCTGTGGCACTTTGTCCTGCAACCTCCCATGGAGGCATGAGGTGTTCCCAAACGTACCCTCTTGCTGTATGTACCTAGAGGTGTCTGCCACAGCCAGAGTGACCCGACGGGGCCCTGGGAAGGCACAGCCGAGGCCTCGGTGGCTAGCATGAAACACCGATGCTGAGCACAAGCCAAGAGATGGGGGGATGGCGTGGGCTGTGGCTCTGTGGTAAACCCGGACACGTGTGCTGGGGCCACAGCACTGCCGGGGTGAGCGACGCAGGCAAGGGTGGCCTGTTCCGATGTCCCCCAGCAACGGACAGTGACATCACCAAGCGACGGGTTGTGACGAGTTGTCCCTCACTGCTTATATTCGGGCACCAAGGCTCACCCAGAGAGGTCGCGCCCAGACTCTGGCTGAGCAGTTTGCGAGGTTGGAGCCTAGAGCAAGACCTTGGTGCTGTGGTTGTGCTCAGGGAGTTGTTCATTTCAGCTCTCGGTGCCCAACCCCGGAGCCACTGAAGGATTTGCCCCAGCCCTGCTAGGTTCAGGCAGCCAGGGCAGCCGGGAGGCACGCTCGCAGCAGCAGAGGTGAGCTGGGAGGGGACCCCTTGCCCTGGGGAGCTGGGAGGGCTTCCTGCCTGAGGGACCTGGCCATTCCTTCCACCCCTCCCCAGGCCAGTCAGTGACCGTGCCTTCTCTTCCTTTGCTAGCACAACACCTGCTGCTGCAGCACTGGTGGGAGGGAGCGGCTCAACATCCCCAGCTCCCGTCAGCCCATCGCAGCACGCAGAGGGCATGGCCACAGAGCTGGAGGACCGCTGTCCCATCTGCCTGGACAGCTGGGAGGAAGCCAGCTTTGTCATGCCATGCCTCCACCGGTTTTGCTATCCGTGCATCCTGCGGTGGGCTGATAGAAAGCCCGAGTGCCCCCTCTGCAAGAGGGGGATCCTCTCCATCTTGCACTCGGTGCGGGCGGACGATGACTACCAGGAGCATACCATCACGCTGCCCGTGACAGCCACAGCCGTCGTCCCCCAGGCGGGAGGAGATCCCAGCCACCCAGCCGCAGCCGCCCACGACCTCCACCACTCTGGAGCACCCCAACCATGGGCTGCAGAAGGGGTGCCCAGGGCTCCCGTGGGAGGCCTTCAGCCCGAGGAATGGGTGCTCCTTTTCCGGGAACACCCAACCCTCCTCGAGGCCCTGCTGCCCTGGCTCCAACAAAGGTTGAGGCACATCTTCAGGAACAGGCAGCTGGAGGCAGCCGCAGTAGAGGGCACCATCACGGCCATCCTGACCAACCACGGGATGGATGAAGAGCTGCTGGCCCGGGCGCTGGAAGGCCGCCTCCAAAACCGCACGGCGGCATTCGTGCAAGAGCTTCTCCGTGCCGCCGTGCGACGGTGCGGCAGGGAGGCCCGCCATCTGCTGGACCAGCAGGAGAGCCCAGCCCCCTCCAGCAGCCCTGCGAGATCCAGCGCGGATGATCTCCTCAGCACCTCATCCGCTGCTGTTGGTGGGGGTCCCAGCAGCCACCTCTCTGCTCCCGTTGCCATCCCTGTGGAGCAAGAAGAGCCCCAGGAGGAGCTGGGGGAGGCTGTGCCCGGGCCCTCCACTTCCAGCCGGGGCAGTGAACGCCCCCCTGGGGGGCCGCGGCGGCCCCCAAAGAGGACGAGCGGCAGCCCCGAGGCCTCTCCGGCCAACAAGAGGCCAGCACCCCGTTGGTGATCCTCAAGGGTGCCTTGGGGGATGGCCAGATCAGGACTGGGTCATCAGCTGCGGCAGACACCAGCCCTCAAGGGCTCCCAGAACCACCAAATCCCATGACCAAACAATGAAAATCAAAGAATAAAAAAATAATAAAAACATGAAAACTACAGGAAACATCTCAGTGTTACTAACAGTGCAGGTGGTGTTGCTGTCCCTGCCCGTTTTTTGCCAGGAGAGGTGGAATATTAATGCTGACGGGTCCTCCACATATTTTCCACATTGTTTCCCCTAAAGGCAAGTGCTGCCCAGCTCCAGGCCTGCATCTCTGCAGCTGGTCCTGCGGCAGCTGTTTCCAGCCGTGGGGTCTCCAGGGCCAGCCCATCACCCCAGGCCTGGCCTCCTCCTCACCGCACCCTCTGCCCCCACCTCCCGGGGCTCTGCTCTCCTACCAGCCTGCACTGATGGCTGCAGCCTTGCTACGGCAGCGCCCAAATCCCTCCTCCTCCACTGAGTCACGACGTGGTGCCGCGCTCTGTTTCGCCCTAGGCTCATACCCTGCCAAGGCAGGACCCCCAGCATGTTCAACAAGGGGAAGGGCAAAGTACGATGATTTTGGATCACCAGAAGTGCTGCCACAGGCAACACGTTCCTCGTGCTCTCCCACACTCCCACTTCTGAGCACCAGAGCAGGTCTTCCCAAGCCCTTTGACCACCTGCCAGGCTGCAGCTCCTGAAGACTTGTGCGGTGTCCACTTGCCACAGGCGCAGTCCATGCTGACAGCCATGCTGACTAAGTAGGATTACTTTACACGCAGGCAGGCCTGGCAGCTGGGAGTCCTGACAGAGCAGGCTAGTATGGGTGACATTGTAGTGGGTGTCTACTGTAGGCCACGCAGACAGGAAGAACAGGTGGATGAGGCCTTCTACATACAGCCTGAAGTAAGCTCGTGTTTGCAGGTCCCCGTGCTGTTGGGGTAATCCAGTAAGTGCTGAAGAAGCACCAGAACAGGGCACAAGCAAGCAAGAAGGTTTCTGAAGAGCATTGAGAGCATGTTGGTGACAAAAGAGGCAGAGGAGACAAAGAGGAGAGGTGCTCTAAGGGACCTCATGTTCACCAACATGGAGGGGCTTGTTGGGGACGTTAAGATCGAAGGCAGCCTTGGGCCGAGGTGACCACGACGTGGTGGAGTTCAGGATCCTGAGGGAAGGGAGAAGGGCAAAAAGCTAGATTACAGCTTGGACTGAGAAGTTATATGCTTGAAAGCATCCCATGGGCTAAAGCCCTCAAAGAAAGTGGGCGCAAAGGAAGTTGGTTGATATTCAGGAATCGCCCCCTCTAAGACCAAGAGTAGGCCACCCCCGTGAGTAGGAAATTGGGCAAAAATGTCAGAAGACCAGCATGGATGGTCAAGGACCTCCTCCTCACACAACTGTGCCCTGAGACAGGGGTGCATCCCGGCCCAGACCCACATCTCTCTGCCCTGCCCCAGCTCCCGCTAAGCCCCAGCTGGAGCCTCTCCTACCCACAGACACACGCGCTCCCCCTGCCCAGGGCCCCTTGCCCAAGCCTGCCTTGCCCCTGGCACCTGGGCAGGAGGTGTCCCCGGCACCTCCCCGTCCAGCGCGGGCAGCCTGCCCGGGGAAGGCAGGCCTGCAGGGCAGCCCTTGGGGCTGGCTGGCCCACAGGGTGGCTGCTGCTGCTGCTGCTTTCTAGCCCACCAGGAGAGCCTTCAGGAGGCCCTTGCCTGCCCTCTTCATAGATTTCTTTCACAGCCCCTTCTGGGGCATGCTTGGCTTTTCCACTCCTAGTGCCACACAAGCACCAGCACTTTGCTTGTCTCTCTTGCCAGGATGTGGTGTTGGGCACTGAGGAAGCCATGGGGGAGAGCGGCTCTGCTGCAAGGGCTGGCACCACAGGCTAGCCGCCACAGGCAGTACCACTGGAGGCAGCAGCAGACTCCCAGTGCCCCATCTGCCTGGGAGACGTCAAAAGGCAGCCTATAGGCCTTCCGCCAGCACCAGTTCTCCTTTGCCTGCATCTGGCAGTGGGCCAGGGGGAGAGATGCCTGCCCCGTCTGCAGGAGCACTCTGGAGCCACTACTGCACTCCGTGCAAGGGCACGACTACGAGGAGGATGTGGTCGGCTTGCCCGCCCACCTGACAGGAGGACGGTGATGGAGAGGGCCTCTCAGAGGTACTACAGCCCGTGCAGGAGGCCCGCCAACAACCACCTCTCAGCTGCAATAAGGGGGCCAGCTGGCACTGACCCCACACACAGAGGCAGGGCGCAGCTCCGGGGCCCTCCAACAACACCTCCCTGCACGCTCCTGCTCCCAGGGCTTCTCAGGAGCCAACACCACCGAGCGCAGGAAGCACCTGGCCGGCCCAGCTGCAGCTCTGGACCTGAGCAATGAAATGGTGGAGCTGCGACCCCTCAGCATCCACCTCTGCTGCCTCCAGTAAACACCCTGGTGCTTTCCAGGGCATGTGTCTTTCATGGCCAGAGAGCAAGCCACTGCAGGGCATGCTTTCCAATGCTGTCTCGGCATTTCAGGAAAACCAAAGGGGAGAAGAATTTCTTGCTGGGCAGGATGGTTTCATTTTACCTGAGTGCCGCAATGGGCAACATGTCCCTCATGCTCTCCCAGCCTCCCACTCCCATGCAGCAGGGCAGGGCTGTCCAAGAATCTTTAGCAATGCTCCCTTGGAATCCGCTTTTAGGGGTTTAGGCGTTCCATGAGGGCTGGTCAGTTCTGAAGAACCACCAGGTCTGTAGTTTCCTGGGTCTTCCCAGGAAAACAGCGTGGCAATGGTTCAAAGCTGCACGAGGGGAGGTTCAGAGGCGTTTCTTTACCAAGAGGGTGGTCAAACACCGGAACAGGCTTCCTAGAGAGGTGATTGATGCCCCACGCCTGTCAGTGCCTTAAAAAGAGGCATTTAGACAATGCCCTTAATGCCATGCTTTACCTTCTGGCCACCCCTGGAGTGGTCAGGCAGTTGGACTAGATGATCATTGTAAGTCTATTTTATTCCATCCTAAACGTATGTTTGTGAAAGCTGCTGAACCGAATGCAACCCGACAGTGGTTTCCTGACGCTGCAGCTTCTGGAAGGTTTGGAAACCTTTGCTACGTTTCCCACTGGTGATGCTTGCTCTTCCGGCACTCCAGAGGACATCCCTTCACTGGCTTGTGACAGTTGTGCTCTGGGTCGTGGCCACTCAGTTCCTGAAAACTTCCATGCTCAGGGATCTCACAGCCTCCCTGGGCAAACCACTCCAGCGCCCAACGTTCCTCACAAGGATTTTGGTTTTCCTTGCTTCTCTCCAGCCCGAACCTCTGTAGTTTCAGGAGGAACCACTGCCTCTCACCCTCCCACCAGGCAGTGCTGGGAAGAGCCTGTCCCCACCCCCTTGATGCCTTCCCCGTAGGCACTGGGGTGTGCTGTGAGGTGCCCCGACGCCTTCCTCTGCTCCACGCTGAAGCAGCTCCAGCCCCCCAGATCCTCCTTGCCTCTGCTGACCCCCTCTGCTTCATTGACCTCTCTCCTGTTGGGGACCCCAAAGAGGATGTATTCCCCGGGCGGGGCCTGACAGGTGCTGAGCAGAGGGGATCCCCCTTGATAGGGGATCCGGCTAGGGGAGGGAGAGAGCTATGACCCTGCCGTGGGAGGAAGCAGGGGAGCCCAGAGGGCTGGCCAGCGGAGCTGGAGTGTGGGGAGGGCCTGTGGCACTTTGTCCTGCAACCTCCCATGGAGGCATGAGGTGTTCCCAAACGTACCCTCTTGCTGTATGTACCTAGAGGTGTCTGCCACAGCCAGAGTGACCCGACGGGGCCCTGGGAAGGCACAGCCGAGGCCTCGGTGGCTAGCATGAAACACCGATGCTGAGCACAAGCCAAGAGATGGGGGGATGGCGTGGGCTGTGGCTCTGTGGTAAACCCGGACACGTGTGCTGGGGCCACAGCACTGCCGGGGTGAGCGACGCAGGCAAGGGTGGCCTGTTCCGATGTCCCCCAGCAACGGACAGTGACATCACCAAGCGACGGGTTGTGACGAGTTGTCCCTCACTGCTTATATTCGGGCACCAAGGCTCACCCAGAGGGGTCGCGCCCAGACTCTGGCTGAGCAGTTTGCGAGGTTGGAGCCTAGAGCAAGACCTTGGTGCTGTGGTTGTGCTCAGGGAGTTGTTCATTTCAGCTCTCGGTGCCCAACCCCGGAGCCACTGAAGGATTTGCCCCAGCCCTGCTAGGTTCAGGCAGCCAGGGCAGCCGGGAGGCACGCTCGCAGCAGCAGAGGTGAGCTGGGAGGGGACCCCTTGCCCTGGGGAGCTGGGAGGGCTTCCTGCCTGAGGGACCTGGCCATTCCTTCCACCCCTCCCCAGGCCAGTCAGTGACCGTGCCTTCTCTTCCTTTGCTAGCACAACACCTGCTGCTGCAGCACTGGTGGGAGGGAGCGGCTCAACATCCCCAGCTCCCGTCAGCCCATCGCAGCACGTAGAGGGCATGGCCACAGAGCTGGAGGACCGCTGTCCCATCTGCCTGGACAGCTGGGAGGAAGCCAGCTTTGTCATGCCATGCCTCCACCGGTTTTGCTATCCGTGCATCCTGCGGTGGGCTGATAGAAAGCCCGAGTGCCCCCTCTGCAAGAGGGGGATCCTCTCCATCTTGCACTCGGTGCGGGCGGACGATGACTACCAGGAGCATACCATCACGCTGCCCGTGACAGCCACAGCCGTCGTCCCCCAGGCGGGAGGAGATCCCAGCCACCCAGCCGCAGCCGCCCACGACCTCCACCACTCTGGAGCACCCCAACCATGGGCTGCAGAAGGGGTGCCCAGGGCTCCCGTGGGAGGCCTTCAGCCCGAGGAATGGGTGCTCCTTTTCCGGGAACACCCAACCCTCCTCGAGGCCCTGCTGCCCTGGCTCCAACAAAGGTTGAGGCACATCTTCAGGAACAGGCAGCTGGAGGCAGCCGCAGTAGAGGGCACCATCACGGCCATCCTGACCAACCACGGGATGGATGAAGAGCTGCTGGCCCGGGCGCTGGAAGGCCGCCTCCAAAACCGCACGGCGGCATTCGTGCAAGAGCTTCTCCGTGCCGCCGTGCGACGGTGCGGCAGGGAGGCCCGCCATCTGCTGGACCAGCAGGAGAGCCCAGCCCCCTCCAGCAGCCCTGCGAGATCCAGCGCGGATGATCTCCTCAGCACCTCATCCGCTGCTGTTGGTGGGGGTCCCAGCAGCCACCTCTCTGCTCCCGTTGCCATCCCTGTGGAGCAAGAAGAGCCCCAGGAGGAGCTGGGGGAGGCTGTGCCCGGGCCCTCCACTTCCAGCCGGGGCAGTGAACGCCCCCCTGGGGGGCCGCGGCGGCCCCCAAAGAGGACGAGCGGCAGCCCCGAGGCCTCTCCGGCCAACAAGAGGCCAGCACCCCGTTGGTGATCCTCAAGGGTGCCTTGGGGGATGGCCAGATCAGGACTGGGTCATCAGCTGCGGCAGACACCAGCCCTCAAGGGCTCCCAGAACCACCAAATCCCATGACCAAACAATGAAAATCAAAGAATAAAAAAATAATAAAAACATGAAAACTACAGGAAACATCTCAGTGTTACTAACAGTGCAGGTGGTGTTGCTGTCCCTGCCCGTTTTTTGCCAGGAGAGGTGGAATATTAATGCTGACGGGTCCTCCACATATTTTCCACATTGTTTCCCCTAAAGGCAAGTGCTGCCCAGCTCCAGGCCTGCATCTCTGCAGCTGGTCCTGCGGCAGCTGTTTCCAGCCGTGGGGTCTCCAGGGCCAGCCCATCACCCCAGGCCTGGCCTCCTCCTCACCGCACCCTCTGCCCCCACCTCCCGGGGCTCTGCTCTCCTACCAGCCTGCACTGATGGCTGCAGCCTTGCTACGGCAGCGCCCAAATCCCTCCTCCTCCACTGAGTCACGACGTGGTGCCGCGCTCTGTTTCGCCCTAGGCTCATACCCTGCCAAGGCAGGACCCCCAGCATGTTCAACAAGGGGAAGGGCAAAGTACGATGATTTTGGATCACCAGAAGTGCTGCCACAGGCAACACGTTCCTCGTGCTCTCCCACACTCCCACTTCTGAGCACCAGAGCAGGTCTTCCCAAGCCCTTTGACCACCTGCCAGGCTGCAGCTCCTGAAGACTTGTGCGGTGTCCACTTGCCACAGGCGCAGTCCATGCTGACAGCCATGCTGACTAAGTAGGATTACTTTACACGCAGGCAGGCCTGGCAGCTGGGAGTCCTGACAGAGCAGGCTAGTATGGGTGACATTGTAGTGGGTGTCTACTGTAGGCCACGCAGACAGGAAGAACAGGTGGATGAGGCCTTCTACATACAGCCTGAAGTAAGCTCGTGTTTGCAGGTCCCCGTGCTGTTGGGGTAATCCAGTAAGTGCTGAAGAAGCACCAGAACAGGGCACAAGCAAGCAAGAAGGTTTCTGAAGAGCATTGAGAGCATGTTGGTGACAAAAGAGGCAGAGGAGACAAAGAGGAGAGGTGCTCTAAGGGACCTCATGTTCACCAACATGGAGGGGCTTGTTGGGGACGTTAAGATCGAAGGCAGCCTTGGGCCGAGGTGACCACGACGTGGTGGAGTTCAGGATCCTGAGGGAAGGGAGAAGGGCAAAAAGCTAGATTACAGCTTGGACTGAGAAGTTATATGCTTGAAAGCATCCCATGGGCTAAAGCCCTCAAAGAAAGTGGGCGCAAAGGAAGTTGGTTGATATTCAGGAATCGCCCCCTCTAAGACCAAGAGTAGGCCACCCCCGTGAGTAGGAAATTGGGCAAAAATGTCAGAAGACCAGCATGGATGGTCAAGGACCTCCTCCTCACACAACTGTGCCCTGAGACAGGGGTGCATCCCGGCCCAGACCCACATCTCTCTGCCCTGCCCCAGCTCCCGCTAAGCCCCAGCTGGAGCCTCTCCTACCCACAGACACACGCGCTCCCCCTGCCCAGGGCCCCTTGCCCAAGCCTGCCTTGCCCCTGGCACCTGGGCAGGAGGTGTCCCCGGCACCTCCCCGTCCAGCGCGGGCAGCCTGCCCGGGGAAGGCAGGCCTGCAGGGCAGCCCTTGGGGCTGGCTGGCCCACAGGGTGGCTGCTGCTGCTGCTGCTTTCTAGCCCACCAGGAGAGCCTTCAGGAGGCCCTTGCCTGCCCTCTTCATAGATTTCTTTCACAGCCCCTTCTGGGGCATGCTTGGCTTTTCCACTCCTAGTGCCACACAAGCACCAGCACTTTGCTTGTCTCTCTTGCCAGGATGTGGTGTTGGGCACTGAGGAAGCCATGGGGGAGAGCGGCTCTGCTGCAAGGGCTGGCACCACAGGCTAGCCGCCACAGGCAGTACCACTGGAGGCAGCAGCAGACTCCCAGTGCCCCATCTGCCTGGGAGACGTCAAAAGGCAGCCTATAGGCCTTCCGCCAGCACCAGTTCTCCTTTGCCTGCATCTGGCAGTGGGCCAGGGGGAGAGATGCCTGCCCCGTCTGCAGGAGCACTCTGGAGCCACTACTGCACTCCGTGCAAGGGCACGACTACGAGGAGGATGTGGTCGGCTTGCCCGCCCACCTGACAGGAGGACGGTGATGGAGAGGGCCTCTCAGAGGTACTACAGCCCGTGCAGGAGGCCCGCCAACAACCACCTCTCAGCTGCAATAAGGGGGCCAGCTGGCACTGACCCCACACACAGAGGCAGGGCGCAGCTCCGGGGCCCTCCAACAACACCTCCCTGCACGCTCCTGCTCCCAGGGCTTCTCAGGAGCCAACACCACCGAGCGCAGGAAGCACCTGGCCGGCCCAGCTGCAGCTCTGGACCTGAGCAATGAAATGGTGGAGCTGCGACCCCTCAGCATCCACCTCTGCTGCCTCCAGTAAACACCCTGGTGCTTTCCAGGGCATGTGTCTTTCATGGCCAGAGAGCAAGCCACTGCAGGGCATGCTTTCCAATGCTGTCTCGGCATTTCAGGAAAACCAAAGGGGAGAAGAATTTCTTGCTGGGCAGGATGGTTTCATTTTACCTGAGTGCCGCAATGGGCAACATGTCCCTCATGCTCTCCCAGCCTCCCACTCCCATGCAGCAGGGCAGGGCTGTCCAAGAATCTTTAGCAATGCTCCCTTGGAATCCGCTTTTAGGGGTTTAGGCGTTCCATGAGGGCTGGTCAGTTCTGAAGAACCACCAGGTCTGTAGTTTCCTGGGTCTTCCCAGGAAAACAGCGTGGCAATGGTTCAAAGCTGCACGAGGGGAGGTTCAGAGGCGTTTCTTTACCAAGAGGGTGGTCAAACACCGGAACAGGCTTCCTAGAGAGGTGATTGATGCCCCACGCCTGTCAGTGCCTTAAAAAGAGGCATTTAGACAATGCCCTTAATGCCATGCTTTACCTTCTGGCCACCCCTGGAGTGGTCAGGCAGTTGGACTAGATGATCATTGTAAGTCTATTTTATTCCATCCTAAACGTATGTTTGTGAAAGCTGCTGAACCGAATGCAACCCGACAGTGGTTTCCTGACGCTGCAGCTTCTGGAAGGTTTGGAAACCTTTGCTACGTTTCCCACTGGTGATGCTTGCTCTTCCGGCACTCCAGAGGACATCCCTTCACTGGCTTGTGACAGTTGTGCTCTGGGTCGTGGCCACTCAGTTCCTGAAAACTTCCATGCTCAGGGATCTCACAGCCTCCCTGGGCAAACCACTCCAGCGCCCAACGTTCCTCACAAGGATTTTGGTTTTCCTTGCTTCTCTCCAGCCCGAACCTCTGTAGTTTCAGGAGGAACCACTGCCTCTCACCCTCCCACCAGGCAGTGCTGGGAAGAGCCTGTCCCCACCCCCTTGATGCCTTCCCCGTAGGCACTGGGGTGTGCTGTGAGGTGCCCCGACGCCTTCCTCTGCTCCACGCTGAAGCAGCTCCAGCCCCCCAGATCCTCCTTGCCTCTGCTGACCCCCTCTGCTTCATTGACCTCTCTCCTGTTGGGGACCCCAAAGAGGATGTATTCCCCGGGCGGGGCCTGACAGGTGCTGAGCAGAGGGGATCCCCCTTGATAGGGGATCCGGCTAGGGGAGGGAGAGAGCTATGACCCTGCCGTGGGAGGAAGCAGGGGAGCCCAGAGGGCTGGCCAGCGGAGCTGGAGTGTGGGGAGGGCCTGTGGCACTTTGTCCTGCAACCTCCCATGGAGGCATGAGGTGTTCCCAAACGTACCCTCTTGCTGTATGTACCTAGAGGTGTCTGCCACAGCCAGAGTGACCCGACGGGGCCCTGGGAAGGCACAGCCGAGGCCTCGGTGGCTAGCATGAAACACCGATGCTGAGCACAAGCCAAGAGATGGGGGGATGGCGTGGGCTGTGGCTCTGTGGTAAACCCGGACACGTGTGCTGGGGCCACAGCACTGCCGGGGTGAGCGACGCAGGCAAGGGTGGCCTGTTCCGATGTCCCCCAGCAACGGACAGTGACATCACCAAGCGACGGGTTGTGACGAGTTGTCCCTCACTGCTTATATTCGGGCACCAAGGCTCACCCAGAGGGGTCGCGCCCAGACTCTGGCTGAGCAGTTTGCGAGGTTGGAGCCTAGAGCAAGACCTTGGTGCTGTGGTTGTGCTCAGGGAGTTGTTCATTTCAGCTCTCGGTGCCCAACCCCGGAGCCACTGAAGGATTTGCCCCAGCCCTGCTAGGTTCAGGCAGCCAGGGCAGCCGGGAGGCACGCTCGCAGCAGCAGAGGTGAGCTGGGAGGGGACCCCTTGCCCTGGGGAGCTGGGAGGGCTTCCTGCCTGAGGGACCTGGCCATTCCTTCCACCCCTCCCCAGGCCAGTCAGTGACCGTGCCTTCTCTTCCTTTGCTAGCACAACACCTGCTGCTGCAGCACTGGTGGGAGGGAGCGGCTCAACATCCCCAGCTCCCGTCAGCCCATCGCAGCACGTAGAGGGCATGGCCACAGAGCTGGAGGACCGCTGTCCCATCTGCCTGGACAGCTGGGAGGAAGCCAGCTTTGTCATGCCATGCCTCCACCGGTTTTGCTATCCGTGCATCCTGCGGTGGGCTGATAGAAAGCCCGAGTGCCCCCTCTGCAAGAGGGGGATCCTCTCCATCTTGCACTCGGTGCGGGCGGACGATGACTACCAGGAGCATACCATCACGCTGCCCGTGACAGCCACAGCCGTCGTCCCCCAGGCGGGAGGAGATCCCAGCCACCCAGCCGCAGCCACCCACGACCTCCACCACTCTGGAGCACCCCAACCATGGGCTGCAGAAGGGGTGCCCAGGGCTCCCGTGGGAGGCCTTCAGCCCGAGGAATGGGTGCTCCTTTTCCGGGAACACCCAACCCTCCTCGAGGCCCTGCTGCCCTGGCTCCAACAAAGGTTGAGGCACATCTTCAGGAACAGGCAGCTGGAGGCAGCCGCAGTAGAGGGCACCATCACGGCCATCCTGACCAACCACGGGATGGATGAAGAGCTGCTGGCCCGGGCGCTGGAAGGCCGCCTCCAAAACCGCACGGCGGCATTCGTGCAAGAGCTTCTCCGTGCCGCCGTGCGACGGTGCGGCAGGGAGGCCCGCCATCTGCTGGACCAGCAGGAGAGCCCAGCCCCCTCCAGCAGCCCTGCGAGATCCAGCGCGGATGATCTCCTCAGCACCTCATCCGCTGCTGTTGGTGGGGGTCCCAGCAGCCACCTCTCTGCTCCCGTTGCCATCCCTGTGGAGCAAGAAGAGCCCCAGGAGGAGCTGGGGGAGGCTGTGCCCGGGCCCTCCACTTCCAGCCGGGGCAGTGAACGCCCCCCTGGGGGGCCGCGGCGGCCCCCAAAGAGGACGAGCGGCAGCCCCGAGGCCTCTCCGGCCAACAAGAGGCCAGCACCCCGTTGGTGATCCTCAAGGGTGCCTTGGGGGATGGCCAGATCAGGACTGGGTCATCAGCTGCGGCAGACACCAGCCCTCAAGGGCTCCCAGAACCACCAAATCCCATGACCAAACAATGAAAATCAAAGAATAAAAAAATAATAAAAACATGAAAACTACAGGAAACATCTCAGTGTTACTAACAGTGCAGGTGGTGTTGCTGTCCCTGCCCGTTTTTTGCCAGGAGAGGTGGAATATTAATGCTGACGGGTCCTCCACATATTTTCCACATTGTTTCCCCTAAAGGCAAGTGCTGCCCAGCTCCAGGCCTGCATCTCTGCAGCTGGTCCTGCGGCAGCTGTTTCCAGCCGTGGGGTCTCCAGGGCCAGCCCATCACCCCAGGCCTGGCCTCCTCCTCACCGCACCCTCTGCCCCCACCTCCCGGGGCTCTGCTCTCCTACCAGCCTGCACTGATGGCTGCAGCCTTGCTACGGCAGCGCCCAAATCCCTCCTCCTCCACTGAGTCACGACGTGGTGCCGCGCTCTGTTTCGCCCTAGGCTCATACCCTGCCAAGGCAGGACCCCCAGCAAGTTCAACAAGGGGAAGGGCAAAGTACGATGATTTTGGATCACCAGAAGTGCTGCCACAGGCAACACGTTCCTCGTGCTCTCCCACACTCCCACTTCTGAGCACCAGAGCAGGTCTTCCCAAGCCCTTTGACCACCTGCCAGGCTGCAGCTCCTGAAGACTTGTGCGGTGTCCACTTGCCACAGGCGCAGTCCATGCTGACAGCCATGCTGACTAAGTAGGATTACTTTACACGCAGGCAGGCCTGGCAGCTGGGAGTCCTGACAGAGCAGGCTAGTATGGGTGACATTGCAGTGGGTGTCTACTGTAGGCCACGCAGACAGGAAGAACAGGTGGATGAGGCCTTCTACATACAGCCTGAAGTAAGCTCGTGTTTGCAGGTCCTCGTGCTGTTGGGGTAATCCAGTAAGTGCTGAAGAAGCACCAGAACAGGGCACAAGCAAGCAAGAAGGTTTCTGAAGAGCATTGAGAGCATGTTGGTGACAAAAGAGGCAGAGGAGACAAAGAGGAGAGGTGCTCTAAGGGACCTCATGTTCACCAACATGGAGGGGCTTGTTGGGGACGTTAAGATCGAAGGCAGCCTTGGGCCGAGGTGACCACGACGTGGTGGAGTTCAGGATCCTGAGGGAAGGGAGAAGGGCAAAAAGCTAGATTACAGCTTGGACTGAGAAGTTATATGCTTGAAAGCATCCCATGGGCTAAAGCCCTCAAAGAAAGTGGGCGCAAAGGAAGTTGGTTGATATTCAGGAATCGCCCCCTCTAAGACCAAGAGTAGGCCACCCCCGTGAGTAGGAAATTGGGCAAAAATGTCAGAAGACCAGCATGGATGGTCAAGGACCTCCTCCTCACACAACTGTGCCCTGAGACAGGGGTGCATCCCGGCCCAGACCCACATCTCTCTGCCCTGCCCCAGCTCCCGCTAAGCCCCAGCTGGAGCCTCTCCTACCCACAGACACACGCGCTCCCCCTGCCCAGGGCCCCTTGCCCAAGCCTGCCTTGCCCCTGGCACCTGGGCAGGAGGTGTCCCCGGCACCTCCCCGTCCAGCGCGGGCAGCCTGCCCGGGGAAGGCAGGCCTGCAGGGCAGCCCTTGGGGCTGGCTGGCCCACAGGGTGGCTGCTGCTGCTGCTGCTTTCTAGCCCACCAGGAGAGCCTTCAGGAGGCCCTTGCCTGCCCTCTTCATAGATTTCTTTCACAGCCCCTTCTGGGGCATGCTTGGCTTTTCCACTCCTAGTGCCACACAAGCACCAGCACTTTGCTTGTCTCTCTTGCCAGGATGTGGTGTTGGGCACTGAGGAAGCCATGGGGGAGAGCGGCTCTGCTGCAAGGGCTGGCACCACAGGCTAGCCGCCACAGGCAGTACCACTGGAGGCAGCAGCAGACTCCCAGTGCCCCATCTGCCTGGGAGACGTCAAAAGGCAGCCTATAGGCCTTCCGCCAGCACCAGTTCTCCTTTGCCTGCATCTGGCAGTGGGCCAGGGGGAGAGATGCCTGCCCCGTCTGCAGGAGCACTCTGGAGCCACTACTGCACTCCGTGCAAGGGCACGACTACGAGGAGGATGTGGTCGGCTTGCCCGCCCACCTGACAGGAGGACGGTGATGGAGAGGGCCTCTCAGAGGTACTACAGCCCGTGCAGGAGGCCCGCCAACAACCACCTCTCAGCTGCAATAAGGGGGCCAGCTGGCACTGACCCCACACACAGAGGCAGGGCGCAGCTCCGGGGCCCTCCAACAACACCTCCCTGCACGCTCCTGCTCCCAGGGCTTCTCAGGAGCCAACACCACCGAGCGCAGGAAGCACCTGGCCGGCCCAGCTGCAGCTCTGGACCTGAGCAATGAAATGGTGGAGCTGCGACCCCTCAGCATCCACCTCTGCTGCCTCCAGTAAACACCCTGGTGCTTTCCAGGGCACGTGTCTTTCATGGCCAGAGAGCAAGCCACTGCAGGGCATGCTTTCCAATGCTGTCTTGGCATTTCAGGAAAACCAAAGGGGAGAAGAATTTCTTGCTGGGCAGGATGGTTTCATTTTACCTGAGTGCCGCAATGGGCAACATGTCCCTCATGCTCTCCCAGCCTCCCACTCCCATGCAGCAGGGCAGGGCTGTCCAAGAATCTTTAGCAATGCTCCCTTGGAATCCGCTTTTAGGGGTTTAGGCGTTCCATGAGGGCTGGTCAGTTCTGAAGAACCACCAGGTCTGTAGTTTCCTGGGTCTTCCCAGGAAAACAGCGTGGCAATGGTTCAAAGCTGCACGAGGGGAGGTTCAGAGGCGTTTCTTTACCAAGAGGGTGGTCAAACACCGGAACAGGCTTCCTAGAGAGGTGATTGATGCCCCACGCCTGTCAGTGCCTTAAAAAGAGGCATTTAGACAATGCCCTTAATGCCATGCTTTACCTTCTGGCCACCCCTGGAGTGGTCAGGCAGTTGGACTAGATGATCATTGTAAGTCTATTTTATTCCATCCTAAACGTATGTTTGTGAAAGCTGCTGAACCGAATGCAACCCGACAGTGGTTTCCTGACGCTGCAGCTTCTGGAAGGTTTGGAAACCTTTGCTACGTTTCCCACTGGTGATGCTTGCTCTTCCGGCACTCCAGAGGACATCCCTTCACTGGCTTGTGACAGTTGTGCTCTGGGTCGTGGCCACTCAGTTCCTGAAAACTTCCATGCTCAGGGATCTCACAGCCTCCCTGGGCAAACCACTCCAGCGCCCAACGTTCCTCACAAGGATTTTGGTTTTCCTTGCTTCTCTCCAGCCCGAACCTCTGTAGTTTCAGGAGGAACCACTGCCTCTCACCCTCCCACCAGGCAGTGCTGGGAAGAGCCTGTCCCCACCCCCTTGATGCCTTCCCCGTAGGCACTGGGGTGTGCTGTGAGGTGCCCCGACGCCTTCCTCTGCTCCACGCTGAAGCAGCTCCAGCCCCCCAGATCCTCCTTGCCTCCGCTGACCCCCTCTGCTTCATTGACCTCTCTCCTGTTGGGGACCCCAAAGAGGATGTATTCCCCGGGCGGGGCCTGACAGGTGCTGAGCAGAGGGGATCCCCCTTGATAGGGGATCCGGCTAGGGGAGGGAGAGAGCTATGACCCTGCCGTGGGAGGAAGCAGGGGAGCCCAGAGGGCTGGCCAGCGGAGCTGGAGTGTGGGGAGGGCCTGTGGCACTTTGTCCTGCAACCTCCCATGGAGGCATGAGGTGTTCCCAAACGTACCCTCTTGCTGTATGTACCTAGAGGTGTCTGCCACAGCCAGAGTGACCCGACGGGGCCCTGGGAAGGCACAGCCGAGGCCTCGGTGGCTAGCATGAAACACCGATGCTGAGCACAAGCCAAGAGATGGGGGGATGGCGTGGGCTGTGGCTCTGTGGTAAACCCGGACACGTGTGCTGGGGCCACAGCACTGCCGGGGTGAGCGACGCAGGCAAGGGTGGCCTGTTCCGATGTCCCCCAGCAACGGACAGTGACATCACCAAGCGACGGGTTGTGACGAGTTGTCCCTCACTGCTTATATTCGGGCACCAAGGCTCACCCAGAGAGGTCGCGCCCAGACTCTGGCTGAGCAGTTTGCGAGGTTGGAGCCTAGAGCAAGACCTTGGTGCTGTGGTTGTGCTCAGGGAGTTGTTCATTTCAGCTCTCGGTGCCCAACCCCGGAGCCACTGAAGGATTTGCCCCAGCCCTGCTAGGTTCAGGCAGCCAGGGCAGCCGGGAGGCACGCTCGCAGCAGCAGAGGTGAGCTGGGAGGGGACCCCTTGCCCTGGGGAGCTGGGAGGGCTTCCTGCCTGAGGGACCTGGCCATTCCTTCCACCCCTCCCCAGGCCAGTCAGTGACCGTGCCTTCTCTTCCTTTGCTAGCACAACACCTGCTGCTGCAGCACTGGTGGGAGGGAGCGGCTCAACATCCCCAGCTCCCGTCAGCCCATCGCAGCACGCAGAGGGCATGGCCACAGAGCTGGAGGACCGCTGTCCCATCTGCCTGGACAGCTGGGAGGAAGCCAGCTTTGTCATGCCATGCCTCCACCGGTTTTGCTATCCGTGCATCCTGCGGTGGGCTGATAGAAAGCCCGAGTGCCCCCTCTGCAAGAGGGGGATCCTCTCCATCTTGCACTCGGTGCGGGCGGACGATGACTACCAGGAGCATACCATCACGCTGCCCGTGACAGCCACAGCCGTCGTCCCCCAGGCGGGAGGAGATCCCAGCCACCCAGCCGCAGCCGCCCACGACCTCCACCACTCTGGAGCACCCCAACCATGGGCTGCAGAAGGGGTGCCCAGGGCTCCCGTGGGAGGCCTTCAGCCCGAGGAATGGGTGCTCCTTTTCCGGGAACACCCAACCCTCCTCGAGGCCCTGCTGCCCTGGCTCCAACAAAGGTTGAGGCACATCTTCAGGAACAGGCAGCTGGAGGCAGCCGCAGTAGAGGGCACCATCACGGCCATCCTGACCAACCACGGGATGGATGAAGAGCTGCTGGCCCGGGCGCTGGAAGGCCGCCTCCAAAACCGCACGGCGGCATTCGTGCAAGAGCTTCTCCGTGCCGCCGTGCGACGGTGCGGCAGGGAGGCCCGCCATCTGCTGGACCAGCAGGAGAGCCCAGCCCCCTCCAGCAGCCCTGCGAGATCCAGCGCGGATGATCTCCTCAGCACCTCATCCGCTGCTGTTGGTGGGGGTCCCAGCAGCCACCTCTCTGCTCCCGTTGCCATCCCTGTGGAGCAAGAAGAGCCCCAGGAGGAGCTGGGGGAGGCTGTGCCCGGGCCCTCCACTTCCAGCCGGGGCAGTGAACGCCCCCCTGGGGGGCCGCGGCGGCCCCCAAAGAGGACGAGCGGCAGCCCCGAGGCCTCTCCGGCCAACAAGAGGCCAGCACCCCGTTGGTGATCCTCAAGGGTGCCTTGGGGGATGGCCAGATCAGGACTGGGTCATCAGCTGCGGCAGACACCAGCCCTCAAGGGCTCCCAGAACCACCAAATCCCATGACCAAACAATGAAAATCAAAGAATAAAAAAATAATAAAAACATGAAAACTACAGGAAACATCTCAGTGTTACTAACAGTGCAGGTGGTGTTGCTGTCCCTGCCCGTTTTTTGCCAGGAGAGGTGGAATATTAATGCTGACGGGTCCTCCACATATTTTCCACATTGTTTCCCCTAAAGGCAAGTGCTGCCCAGCTCCAGGCCTGCATCTCTGCAGCTGGTCCTGCGGCAGCTGTTTCCAGCCGTGGGGTCTCCAGGGCCAGCCCATCACCCCAGGCCTGGCCTCCTCCTCACCGCACCCTCTGCCCCCACCTCCCGGGGCTCTGCTCTCCTACCAGCCTGCACTGATGGCTGCAGCCTTGCTACGGCAGCGCCCAAATCCCTCCTCCTCCACTGAGTCACGACGTGGTGCCGCGCTCTGTTTCGCCCTAGGCTCATACCCTGCCAAGGCAGGACCCCCAGCATGTTCAACAAGGGGAAGGGCAAAGTACGATGATTTTGGATCACCAGAAGTGCTGCCACAGGCAACACGTTCCTCGTGCTCTCCCACACTCCCACTTCTGAGCACCAGAGCAGGTCTTCCCAAGCCCTTTGACCACCTGCCAGGCTGCAGCTCCTGAAGACTTGTGCGGTGTCCACTTGCCACAGGCGCAGTCCATGCTGACAGCCATGCTGACTAAGTAGGATTACTTTACACGCAGGCAGGCCTGGCAGCTGGGAGTCCTGACAGAGCAGGCTAGTATGGGTGACATTGTAGTGGGTGTCTACTGTAGGCCACGCAGACAGGAAGAACAGGTGGATGAGGCCTTCTACATACAGCCTGAAGTAAGCTCGTGTTTGCAGGTCCCCGTGCTGTTGGGGTAATCCAGTAAGTGCTGAAGAAGCACCAGAACAGGGCACAAGCAAGCAAGAAGGTTTCTGAAGAGCATTGAGAGCATGTTGGTGACAAAAGAGGCAGAGGAGACAAAGAGGAGAGGTGCTCTAAGGGACCTCATGTTCACCAACATGGAGGGGCTTGTTGGGGACGTTAAGATCGAAGGCAGCCTTGGGCCGAGGTGACCACGACGTGGTGGAGTTCAGGATCCTGAGGGAAGGGAGAAGGGCAAAAAGCTAGATTACAGCTTGGACTGAGAAGTTATATGCTTGAAAGCATCCCATGGGCTAAAGCCCTCAAAGAAAGTGGGCGCAAAGGAAGTTGGTTGATATTCAGGAATCGCCCCCTCTAAGACCAAGAGTAGGCCACCCCCGTGAGTAGGAAATTGGGCAAAAATGTCAGAAGACCAGCATGGATGGTCAAGGACCTCCTCCTCACACAACTGTGCCCTGAGACAGGGGTGCATCCCGGCCCAGACCCACATCTCTCTGCCCTGCCCCAGCTCCCGCTAAGCCCCAGCTGGAGCCTCTCCTACCCACAGACACACGCGCTCCCCCTGCCCAGGGCCCCTTGCCCAAGCCTGCCTTGCCCCTGGCACCTGGGCAGGAGGTGTCCCCGGCACCTCCCCGTCCAGCGCGGGCAGCCTGCCCGGGGAAGGCAGGCCTGCAGGGCAGCCCTTGGGGCTGGCTGGCCCACAGGGTGGCTGCTGCTGCTGCTGCTTTCTAGCCCACCAGGAGAGCCTTCAGGAGGCCCTTGCCTGCCCTCTTCATAGATTTCTTTCACAGCCCCTTCTGGGGCATGCTTGGCTTTTCCACTCCTAGTGCCACACAAGCACCAGCACTTTGCTTGTCTCTCTTGCCAGGATGTGGTGTTGGGCACTGAGGAAGCCATGGGGGAGAGCGGCTCTGCTGCAAGGGCTGGCACCACAGGCTAGCCGCCACAGGCAGTACCACTGGAGGCAGCAGCAGACTCCCAGTGCCCCATCTGCCTGGGAGACGTCAAAAGGCAGCCTATAGGCCTTCCGCCAGCACCAGTTCTCCTTTGCCTGCATCTGGCAGTGGGCCAGGGGGAGAGATGCCTGCCCCGTCTGCAGGAGCACTCTGGAGCCACTACTGCACTCCGTGCAAGGGCACGACTACGAGGAGGATGTGGTCGGCTTGCCCGCCCACCTGACAGGAGGACGGTGATGGAGAGGGCCTCTCAGAGGTACTACAGCCCGTGCAGGAGGCCCGCCAACAACCACCTCTCAGCTGCAATAAGGGGGCCAGCTGGCACTGACCCCACACACAGAGGCAGGGCGCAGCTCCGGGGCCCTCCAACAACACCTCCCTGCACGCTCCTGCTCCCAGGGCTTCTCAGGAGCCAACACCACCGAGCGCAGGAAGCACCTGGCCGGCCCAGCTGCAGCTCTGGACCTGAGCAATGAAATGGTGGAGCTGCGACCCCTCAGCATCCACCTCTGCTGCCTCCAGTAAACACCCTGGTGCTTTCCAGGGCATGTGTCTTTCATGGCCAGAGAGCAAGCCACTGCAGGGCATGCTTTCCAATGCTGTCTCGGCATTTCAGGAAAACCAAAGGGGAGAAGAATTTCTTGCTGGGCAGGATGGTTTCATTTTACCTGAGTGCCGCAATGGGCAACATGTCCCTCATGCTCTCCCAGCCTCCCACTCCCATGCAGCAGGGCAGGGCTGTCCAAGAATCTTTAGCAATGCTCCCTTGGAATCCGCTTTTAGGGGTTTAGGCGTTCCATGAGGGCTGGTCAGTTCTGAAGAACCACCAGGTCTGTAGTTTCCTGGGTCTTCCCAGGAAAACAGCGTGGCAATGGTTCAAAGCTGCACGAGGGGAGGTTCAGAGGCGTTTCTTTACCAAGAGGGTGGTCAAACACCGGAACAGGCTTCCTAGAGAGGTGATTGATGCCCCACGCCTGTCAGTGCCTTAAAAAGAGGCATTTAGACAATGCCCTTAATGCCATGCTTTACCTTCTGGCCACCCCTGGAGTGGTCAGGCAGTTGGACTAGATGATCATTGTAAGTCTATTTTATTCCATCCTAAACGTATGTTTGTGAAAGCTGCTGAACCGAATGCAACCCGACAGTGGTTTCCTGACGCTGCAGCTTCTGGAAGGTTTGGAAACCTTTGCTACGTTTCCCACTGGTGATGCTTGCTCTTCCGGCACTCCAGAGGACATCCCTTCACTGGCTTGTGACAGTTGTGCTCTGGGTCGTGGCCACTCAGTTCCTGAAAACTTCCATGCTCAGGGATCTCACAGCCTCCCTGGGCAACCCACTCCAGCGCCCAACGTTCCTCACAAGGATTTTGGTTTTCCTTGCTTCTCTCCAGCCCGAACCTCTGTAGTTTCAGGAGGAGCCACTGCCTCTCACCCTCCCACCAGGCAGTGCTGGGAAGAGCCTGTCCCCACCCCCTTGATGCCTTCCCCGTAGGCACTGGGGTGTGCTGTGAGGTGCCCCGACGCCTTCCTCTGCTCCACGCTGAAGCAGCTCCAGCCCCCCAGATCCTCCTTGCCTCCGCTGACCCCCTCTGCTTCATTGACCTCTCTCCTGTTGGGGACCCCAAAGAGGATGTATTCCCCGGGCGGGGCCTGACAGGTGCTGAGCAGAGGGGATCCCCCTTGATAGGGGATCCGGCTAGGGGAGGGAGAGAGCTATGACCCTGCCGTGGGAGGAAGCAGGGGAGCCCAGAGGGCTGGCCAGCGGAGCTGGAGTGTGGGGAGGGCCTGTGGCACTTTGTCCTGCAACCTCCCATGGAGGCATGAGGTGTTCCCAAACGTACCCTCTTGCTGTATGTACCTAGAGGTGTCTGCCACAGCCAGAGTGACCCGACGGGGCCCTGGGAAGGCACAGCCGAGGCCTCGGTGGCTAGCATGAAACACCGATGCTGAGCACAAGCCAAGAGATGGGGGGATGGCGTGGGCTGTGGCTCTGTGGTAAACCCGGACACGTGTGCTGGGGCCACAGCACTGCCGGGGTGAGCGACGCAGGCAAGGGTGGCCTGTTCCGATGTCCCCCAGCAACGGACAGTGACATCACCAAGCGACGGGTTGTGACGAGTTGTCCCTCACTGCTTATATTCGGGCACCAAGGCTCACCCAGAGGGGTCGCGCCCAGACTCTGGCTGAGCAGTTTGCGAGGTTGGAGCCTAGAGCAAGACCTTGGTGCTGTGGTTGTGCTCAGGGAGTTGTTCATTTCAGCTCTCGGTGCCCAACCCCGGAGCCACTGAAGGATTTGCCCCAGCCCTGCTAGGTTCAGGCAGCCAGGGCAGCCGGGAGGCACGCTCGCAGCAGCAGAGGTGAGCTGGGAGGGGACCCCTTGCCCTGGGGAGCTGGGAGGGCTTCCTGCCTGAGGGACCTGGCCATTCCTTCCACCCCTCCCCAGGCCAGTCAGTGACCGTGCCTTCTCTTCCTTTGCTAGCACAACACCTGCTGCTGCAGCACTGGTGGGAGGGAGCGGCTCAACATCCCCAGCTCCCGTCAGCCCATCGCAGCACGTAGAGGGCATGGCCACAGAGCTGGAGGACCGCTGTCCCATCTGCCTGGACAGCTGGGAGGAAGCCAGCTTTGTCATGCCATGCCTCCACCGGTTTTGCTATCCGTGCATCCTGCGGTGGGCTGATAGAAAGCCCGAGTGCCCCCTCTGCAAGAGGGGGATCCTCTCCATCTTGCACTCGGTGCGGGCGGACGATGACTACCAGGAGCATACCATCACGCTGCCCGTGACAGCCACAGCCGTCGTCCCCCAGGCGGGAGGAGATCCCAGCCACCCAGCCGCAGCCACCCACGACCTCCACCACTCTGGAGCACCCCAACCATGGGCTGCAGAAGGGGTGCCCAGGGCTCCCGTGGGAGGCCTTCAGCCCGAGGAATGGGTGCTCCTTTTCCGGGAACACCCAACCCTCCTCGAGGCCCTGCTGCCCTGGCTCCAACAAAGGTTGAGGCACATCTTCAGGAACAGGCAGCTGGAGGCAGCCGCAGTAGAGGGCACCATCACGGCCATCCTGACCAACCACGGGATGGATGAAGAGCTGCTGGCCCGGGCGCTGGAAGGCCGCCTCCAAAACCGCACGGCGGCATTCGTGCAAGAGCTTCTCCGTGCCGCCGTGCGACGGTGCGGCAGGGAGGCCCGCCATCTGCTGGACCAGCAGGAGAGCCCAGCCCCCTCCAGCAGCCCTGCGAGATCCAGCGCGGATGATCTCCTCAGCACCTCATCCGCTGCTGTTGGTGGGGGTCCCAGCAGCCACCTCTCTGCTCCCGTTGCCATCCCTGTGGAGCAAGAAGAGCCCCAGGAGGAGCTGGGGGAGGCTGTGCCCGGGCCCTCCACTTCCAGCCGGGGCAGTGAACGCCCCCCTGGGGGGCCGCGGCGGCCCCCAAAGAGGACGAGCGGCAGCCCCGAGGCCTCTCCGGCCAACAAGAGGCCAGCACCCCGTTGGTGATCCTCAAGGGTGCCTTGGGGGATGGCCAGATCAGGACTGGGTCATCAGCTGCGGCAGACACCAGCCCTCAAGGGCTCCCAGAACCACCAAATCCCATGACCAAACAATGAAAATCAAAGAATAAAAAAATAATAAAAACATGAAAACTACAGGAAACATCTCAGTGTTACTAACAGTGCAGGTGGTGTTGCTGTCCCTGCCCGTTTTTTGCCAGGAGAGGTGGAATATTAATGCTGACGGGTCCTCCACATATTTTCCACATTGTTTCCCCTAAAGGCAAGTGCTGCCCAGCTCCAGGCCTGCATCTCTGCAGCTGGTCCTGCGGCAGCTGTTTCCAGCCGTGGGGTCTCCAGGGCCAGCCCATCACCCCAGGCCTGGCCTCCTCCTCACCGCACCCTCTGCCCCCACCTCCCGGGGCTCTGCTCTCCTACCAGCCTGCACTGATGGCTGCAGCCTTGCTACGGCAGCGCCCAAATCCCTCCTCCTCCACTGAGTCACGACGTGGTGCCGCGCTCTGTTTCGCCCTAGGCTCATACCCTGCCAAGGCAGGACCCCCAGCATGTTCAACAAGGGGAAGGGCAAAGTACGATGATTTTGGATCACCAGAAGTGCTGCCACAGGCAACACGTTCCTCGTGCTCTCCCACACTCCCACTTCTGAGCACCAGAGCAGGTCTTCCCAAGCCCTTTGACCACCTGCCAGGCTGCAGCTCCTGAAGACTTGTGCGGTGTCCACTTGCCACAGGCGCAGTCCATGCTGACAGCCATGCTGACTAAGTAGGATTACTTTACACGCAGGCAGGCCTGGCAGCTGGGAGTCCTGACAGAGCAGGCTAGTATGGGTGACATTGTAGTGGGTGTCTACTGTAGGCCACGCAGACAGGAAGAACAGGTGGATGAGGCCTTCTACATACAGCCTGAAGTAAGCTCGTGTTTGCAGGTCCTCGTGCTGTTGGGGTAACCCAGTAAGTGCTGAAGAAGCACCAGAACAGGGCACAAGCAAGCAAGAAGGTTTCTGAAGAGCATTGAGAGCATGTTGGTGACAAAAGAGGCAGAGGAGACAAAGAGGAGAGGTGCTCTAAGGGACCTCATGTTCACCAACATGGAGGGGCTTGTTGGGGACGTTAAGATCGAAGGCAGCCTTGGGCCGAGGTGACCACGACGTGGTGGAGTTCAGGATCCTGAGGGAAGGGAGAAGGGCAAAAAGCTAGATTACAGCTTGGACTGAGAAGTTATATGCTTGAAAGCATCCCATGGGCTAAAGCCCTCAAAGAAAGTGGGCGCAAAGGAAGTTGGTTGATATTCAGGAATCGCCCCCTCTAAGACCAAGAGTAGGCCACCCCCGTGAGTAGGAAATTGGGCAAAAATGTCAGAAGACCAGCATGGATGGTCAAGGACCTCCTCCTCACACAACTGTGCCCTGAGACAGGGGTGCATCCCGGCCCAGACCCACATCTCTCTGCCCTGCCCCAGCTCCCGCTAAGCCCCAGCTGGAGCCTCTCCTACCCACAGACACACGCGCTCCCCCTGCCCAGGGCCCCTTGCCCAAGCCTGCCTTGCCCCTGGCACCTGGGCAGGAGGTGTCCCCGGCACCTCCCCGTCCAGCGCGGGCAGCCTGCCCGGGGAAGGCAGGCCTGCAGGGCAGCCCTTGGGGCTGGCTGGCCCACAGGGTGGCTGCTGCTGCTGCTGCTTTCTAGCCCACCAGGAGAGCCTTCAGGAGGCCCTTGCCTGCCCTCTTCATAGATTTCTTTCACAGCCCCTTCTGGGGCATGCTTGGCTTTTCCACTCCTAGTGCCACACAAGCACCAGCACTTTGCTTGTCTCTCTTGCCAGGATGTGGTGTTGGGCACTGAGGAAGCCATGGGGGAGAGCGGCTCTGCTGCAAGGGCTGGCACCACAGGCTAGCCGCCACAGGCAGTACCACTGGAGGCAGCAGCAGACTCCCAGTGCCCCATCTGCCTGGGAGACGTCAAAAGGCAGCCTATAGGCCTTCCGCCAGCACCAGTTCTCCTTTGCCTGCATCTGGCAGTGGGCCAGGGGGAGAGATGCCTGCCCCGTCTGCAGGAGCACTCTGGAGCCACTACTGCACTCCGTGCAAGGGCACGACTACGAGGAGGATGTGGTCGGCTTGCCCGCCCACCTGACAGGAGGACGGTGATGGAGAGGGCCTCTCAGAGGTACTACAGCCCGTGCAGGAGGCCCGCCAACAACCACCTCTCAGCTGCAATAAGGGGGCCAGCTGGCACTGACCCCACACACAGAGGCAGGGCGCAGCTCCGGGGCCCTCCAACAACACCTCCCTGCACGCTCCTGCTCCCAGGGCTTCTCAGGAGCCAACACCACCGAGCGCAGGAAGCACCTGGCCGGCCCAGCTGCAGCTCTGGACCTGAGCAATGAAATGGTGGAGCTGCGACCCCTCAGCATCCACCTCTGCTGCCTCCAGTAAACACCCTGGTGCTTTCCAGGGCATGTGTCTTTCATGGCCAGAGAGCAAGCCACTGCAGGGCATGCTTTCCAATGCTGTCTCGGCATTTCAGGAAAACCAAAGGGGAGAAGAATTTCTTGCTGGGCAGGATGGTTTCATTTTACCTGAGTGCCGCAATGGGCAACATGTCCCTCATGCTCTCCCAGCCTCCCACTCCCATGCAGCAGGGCAGGGCTGTCCAAGAATCTTTAGCAATGCTCCCTTGGAATCCGCTTTTAGGGGTTTAGGCGTTCCATGAGGGCTGGTCAGTTCTGAAGAACCACCAGGTCTGTAGTTTCCTGGGTCTTCCCAGGAAAACAGCGTGGCAATGGTTCAAAGCTGCACGAGGGGAGGTTCAGAGGCGTTTCTTTACCAAGAGGGTGGTCAAACACCGGAACAGGCTTCCTAGAGAGGTGATTGATGCCCCACGCCTGTCAGTGCCTTAAAAAGAGGCATTTAGACAATGCCCTTAATGCCATGCTTTACCTTCTGGCCACCCCTGGAGTGGTCAGGCAGTTGGACTAGATGATCATTGTAAGTCTATTTTATTCCATCCTAAACGTATGTTTGTGAAAGCTGCTGAACCGAATGCAACCCGACAGTGGTTTCCTGACGCTGCAGCTTCTGGAAGGTTTGGAAACCTTTGCTACGTTTCCCACTGGTGATGCTTGCTCTTCCGGCACTCCAGAGGACATCCCTTCACTGGCTTGTGACAGTTGTGCTCTGGGTCGTGGCCACTCAGTTCCTGAAAACTTCCATGCTCAGGGATCTCACAGCCTCCCTGGGCAACCCACTCCAGCGCCCAACGTTCCTCACAAGGATTTTGGTTTTCCTTGCTTCTCTCCAGCCCGAACCTCTGTAGTTTCAGGAGGAGCCACTGCCTCTCACCCTCCCACCAGGCAGTGCTGGGAAGAGCCTGTCCCCACCCCCTTGATGCCTTCCCCGTAGGCACTGGGGTGTGCTGTGAGGTGCCCCGACGCCTTCCTCTGCTCCACGCTGAAGCAGCTCCAGCCCCCCAGATCCTCCTTGCCTCCGCTGACCCCCTCTGCTTCATTGACCTCTCTCCTGTTGGGGACCCCAAAGAGGATGTATTCCCCGGGCGGGGCCTGACAGGTGCTGAGCAGAGGGGATCCCCCTTGATAGGGGATCCGGCTAGGGGAGGGAGAGAGCTATGACCCTGCCGTGGGAGGAAGCAGGGGAGCCCAGAGGGCTGGCCAGCGGAGCTGGAGTGTGGGGAGGGCCTGTGGCACTTTGTCCTGCAACCTCCCATGGAGGCATGAGGTGTTCCCAAACGTACCCTCTTGCTGTATGTACCTAGAGGTGTCTGCCACAGCCAGAGTGACCCGACGGGGCCCTGGGAAGGCACAGCCGAGGCCTCGGTGGCTAGCATGAAACACCGATGCTGAGCACAAGCCAAGAGATGGGGGGATGGCGTGGGCTGTGGCTCTGTGGTAAACCCGGACACGTGTGCTGGGGCCACAGCACTGCCGGGGTGAGCGACGCAGGCAAGGGTGGCCTGTTCCGATGTCCCCCAGCAACGGACAGTGACATCACCAAGCGACGGGTTGTGACGAGTTGTCCCTCACTGCTTATATTTGGGCACCAAGGCTCACCCAGAGGGGTCGCGCCCAGACTCTGGCTGAGCAGTTTGCGAGGTTGGAGCCTAGAGCAAGACCTTGGTGCTGTGGTTGTGCTCAGGGAGTTGTTCATTTCAGCTCTCGGTGCCCAACCCCGGAGCCACTGAAGGATTTGCCCCAGCCCTGCTAGGTTCAGGCAGCCAGGGCAGCCGGGAGGCACGCTCGCAGCAGCAGAGGTGAGCTGGGAGGGGACCCCTTGCCCTGGGGAGCTGGGAGGGCTTCCTGCCTGAGGGACCTGGCCATTCCTTCCACCCCTCCCCAGGCCAGTCAGTGACCGTGCCTTCTCTTCCTTTGCTAGCACAACACCTGCTGCTGCAGCACTGGTGGGAGGGAGCGGCTCAACATCCCCAGCTCCCGTCAGCCCATCGCAGCACGTAGAGGGCATGGCCACAGAGCTGGAGGACCGCTGTCCCATCTGCCTGGACAGCTGGGAGGAAGCCAGCTTTGTCATGCCATGCCTCCACCGGTTTTGCTATCCGTGCATCCTGCGGTGGGCTGATAGAAAGCCCGAGTGCCCCCTCTGCAAGAGGGGGATCCTCTCCATCTTGCACTCGGTGCGGGCGGACGATGACTACCAGGAGCATACCATCACGCTGCCCGTGACAGCCACAGCCGTCGTCCCCCAGGCGGGAGGAGATCCCAGCCACCCAGCCGCAGCCGCCCACGACCTCCACCACTCTGGAGCACCCCAACCATGGGCTGCAGAAGGGGTGCCCAGGGCTCCCGTGGGAGGCCTTCAGCCCGAGGAATGGGTGCTCCTTTTCCGGGAACACCCAACCCTCCTCGAGGCCCTGCTGCCCTGGCTCCAACAAAGGTTGAGGCACATCTTCAGGAACAGGCAGCTGGAGGCAGCCGCAGTAGAGGGCACCATCACGGCCATCCTGACCAACCACGGGATGGATGAAGAGCTGCTGGCCCGGGCGCTGGAAGGCCGCCTCCAAAACCGCACGGTGGCATTCGTGCAAGAGCTTCTCCGTGCCGCCGTGCGACGGTGCGGCAGGGAGGCCCGCCATCTGCTGGACCAGCAGGAGAGCCCAGCCCCCTCCAGCAGCCCTGCGAGATCCAGCGCGGATGATCTCCTCAGCACCTCATCCGCTGCTGTTGGTGGGGGTCCCAGCAGCCACCTCTCTGCTCCCGTTGCCATCCCTGTGGAGCAAGAAGAGCCCCAGGAGGAGCTGGGGGAGGCTGTGCCCGGGCCCTCCACTTCCAGCCGGGGCAGTGAACGCCCCCCTGGGGGGCCGCGGTGGCCCCCAAAGAGGACGAGCGGCAGCCCCGAGGCCTCTCCGGCCAACAAGAGGCCAGCACCCCGTTGGTGATCCTCAAGGGTGCCTTGGGGGATGGCCAGATCAGGACTGGGTCATCAGCTGCGGCAGACACCAGCCCTCAAGGGCTCCCAGAACCACCAAATCCCATGACCAAACAATGAAAATCAAAGAATAAAAAAATAATAAAAACATGAAAACTACAGGAAACATCTCAGTGTTACTAACAGTGCAGGTGGTGTTGCTGTCCCTGCCCGTTTTTTGCCAGGAGAGGTGGAATATTAATGCTGACGGGTCCTCCACATATTTTCCACATTGTTTCCCCTAAAGGCAAGTGCTGCCCAGCTCCAGGCCTGCATCTCTGCAGCTGGTCCTGCGGCAGCTGTTTCCAGCCGTGGGGTCTCCAGGGCCAGCCCATCACCCCAGGCCTGGCCTCCTCCTCACCGCACCCTCTGCCCCCACCTCCCGGGGCTCTGCTCTCCTACCAGCCTGCACTGATGGCTGCAGCCTTGCTACGGCAGCGCCCAAATCCCTCCTCCTCCACTGAGTCACGACGTGGTGCCGCGCTCTGTTTCGCCCTAGGCTCATACCCTGCCAAGGCAGGACCCCCAGCATGTTCAACAAGGGGAAGGGCAAAGTACGATGATTTTGGATCACCAGAAGTGCTGCCACAGGCAACACGTTCCTCGTGCTCTCCCACACTCCCACTTCTGAGCACCAGAGCAGGTCTTCCCAAGCCCTTTGACCACCTGCCAGGCTGCAGCTCCTGAAGACTTGTGCGGTGTCCACTTGCCACAGGCGCAGTCCATGCTGACAGCCATGCTGACTAAGTAGGATTACTTTACACGCAGGCAGGCCTGGCAGCTGGGAGTCCTGACAGAGCAGGCTAGTATGGGTGACATTGTAGTGGGTGTCTACTGTAGGCCACGCAGACAGGAAGAACAGGTGGATGAGGCCTTCTACATACAGCCTGAAGTAAGCTCGTGTTTGCAGGTCCCCGTGCTGTTGGGGTAATCCAGTAAGTGCTGAAGAAGCACCAGAACAGGGCACAAGCAAGCAAGAAGGTTTCTGAAGAGCATTGAGAGCATGTTGGTGACAAAAGAGGCAGAGGAGACAAAGAGGAGAGGTGCTCTAAGGGACCTCATGTTCACCAACATGGAGGGGCTTGTTGGGGACGTTAAGATCGAAGGCAGCCTTGGGCCGAGGTGACCACGACGTGGTGGAGTTCAGGATCCTGAGGGAAGGGAGAAGGGCAAAAAGCTAGATTACAGCTTGGACTGAGAAGTTATATGCTTGAAAGCATCCCATGGGCTAAAGCCCTCAAAGAAAGTGGGCGCAAAGGAAGTTGGTTGATATTCAGGAATCGCCCCCTCTAAGACCAAGAGTAGGCCACCCCCGTGAGTAGGAAATTGGGCAAAAATGTCAGAAGACCAGCATGGATGGTCAAGGACCTCCTCCTCACACAACTGTGCCCTGAGACAGGGGTGCATCCCGGCCCAGACCCACATCTCTCTGCCCTGCCCCAGCTCCCGCTAAGCCCCAGCTGGAGCCTCTCCTACCCACAGACACACGCGCTCCCCCTGCCCAGGGCCCCTTGCCCAAGCCTGCCTTGCCCCTGGCACCTGGGCAGGAGGTGTCCCCGGCACCTCCCCGTCCAGCGCGGGCAGCCTGCCCGGGGAAGGCAGGCCTGCAGGGCAGCCCTTGGGGCTGGCTGGCCCACAGGGTGGCTGCTGCTGCTGCTGCTTTCTAGCCCACCAGGAGAGCCTTCAGGAGGCCCTTGCCTGCCCTCTTCATAGATTTCTTTCACAGCCCCTTCTGGGGCATGCTTGGCTTTTCCACTCCTAGTGCCACACAAGCACCAGCACTTTGCTTGTCTCTCTTGCCAGGATGTGGTGTTGGGCACTGAGGAAGCCATGGGGGAGAGCGGCTCTGCTGCAAGGGCTGGCACCACAGGCTAGCCGCCACAGGCAGTACCACTGGAGGCAGCAGCAGACTCCCAGTGCCCCATCTGCCTGGGAGACGTCAAAAGGCAGCCTATAGGCCTTCCGCCAGCACCAGTTCTCCTTTGCCTGCATCTGGCAGTGGGCCAGGGGGAGAGATGCCTGCCCCGTCTGCAGGAGCACTCTGGAGCCACTACTGCACTCCGTGCAAAGGCACGACTACGAGGAGGATGTGGTCGGCTTGCCCGCCCACCTGACAGGAGGACGGTGATGGAGAGGGCCTCTCAGAGGTACTACAGCCCGTGCAGGAGGCCCGCCAACAACCACCTCTCAGCTGCAATAAGGGGGCCAGCTGGCACTGACCCCACACACAGAGGCAGGGCGCAGCTCCGGGGCCCTCCAACAACACCTCCCTGCACGCTCCTGCTCCCAGGGCTTCTCAGGAGCCAACACCACCGAGCGCAGGAAGCACCTGGCCGGCCCAGCTGCAGCTCTGGACCTGAGCAATGAAATGGTGGAGCTGCGACCCCTCAGCATCCACCTCTGCTGCCTCCAGTAAACACCCTGGTGCTTTCCAGGGCACGTGTCTTTCATGGCCAGAGAGCAAGCCACTGCAGGGCATGCTTTCCAATGCTGTCTCGGCATTTCAGGAAAACCAAAGGGGAGAAGAATTTCTTGCTGGGCAGGATGGTTTCATTTTACCTGAGTGCCGCAATGGGCAACATGTCCCTCATGCTCTCCCAGCCTCCCACTCCCATGCAGCAGGGCAGGGCTGTCCAAGAATCTTTAGCAATGCTCCCTTGGAATCCGCTTTTAGGGGTTTAGGCGTTCCATGAGGGCTGGTCAGTTCTGAAGAACCACCAGGTCTGTAGTTTCCTGGGTCTTCCCAGGAAAACAGCGTGGCAATGGTTCAAAGCTGCACGAGGGGAGGTTCAGAGGCGTTTCTTTACCAAGAGGGTGGTCAAACACCGGAACAGGCTTCCTAGAGAGGTGATTGATGCCCCACGCCTGTCAGTGCCTTAAAAAGAGGCATTTAGACAATGCCCTTAATGCCATGCTTTACCTTCTGGCCACCCCTGGAGTGGTCAGGCAGTTGGACTAGATGATCATTGTAAGTCTATTTTATTCCATCCTAAACGTATGTTTGTGAAAGCTGCTGAACCGAATGCAACCCGACAGTGGTTTCCTGACGCTGCAGCTTCTGGAAGGTTTGGAAACCTTTGCTACGTTTCCCACTGGTGATGCTTGCTCTTCCGGCACTCCAGAGGACATCCCTTCACTGGCTTGTGACAGTTGTGCTCTGGGTCGTGGCCACTCAGTTCCTGAAAACTTCCATGCTCAGGGATCTCACAGCCTCCCTGGGCAACCCACTCCAGCGCCCAACGTTCCTCACAAGGATTTTGGTTTTCCTTGCTTCTCTCCAGCCCGAACCTCTGTAGTTTCAGGAGGAGCCACTGCCTCTCACCCTCCCACCAGGCAGTGCTGGGAAGAGCCTGTCCCCACCCCCTTGATGCCTTCCCCGTAGGCACTGGGGTGTGCTGTGAGGTGCCCCGACGCCTTCCTCTGCTCCACGCTGAAGCAGCTCCAGCCCCCCAGATCCTCCTTGCCTCCGCTGACCCCCTCTGCTTCATTGACCTCTCTCCTGTTGGGGACCCCAAAGAGGATGTATTCCCCGGGCGGGGCCTGACAGGTGCTGAGCAGAGGGGATCCCCCTTGATAGGGGATCCGGCTAGGGGAGGGAGAGAGCTATGACCCTGCCGTGGGAGGAAGCAGGGGAGCCCAGAGGGCTGGCCAGCGGAGCTGGAGTGTGGGGAGGGCCTGTGGCACTTTGTCCTGCAACCTCCCATGGAGGCATGAGGTGTTCCCAAACGTACCCTCTTGCTGTATGTACCTAGAGGTGTCTGCCACAGCCAGAGTGACCCGACGGGGCCCTGGGAAGGCACAGCCGAGGCCTCGGTGGCTAGCATGAAACACCGATGCTGAGCACAAGCCAAGAGATGGGGGGATGGCGTGGGCTGTGGCTCTGTGGTAAACCCGGACACGTGTGCTGGGGCCACAGCACTGCCGGGGTGAGCGACGCAGGCAAGGGTGGCCTGTTCCGATGTCCCCCAGCAACGGACAGTGACATCACCAAGCGACGGGTTGTGACGAGTTGTCCCTCACTGCTTATATTCGGGCACCAAGGCTCACCCAGAGGGGTCGCGCCCAGACTCTGGCTGAGCAGTTTGCGAGGTTGGAGCCTAGAGCAAGACCTTGGTGCTGTGGTTGTGCTCAGGGAGTTGTTCATTTCAGCTCTCGGTGCCCAACCCCGGAGCCACTGAAGGATTTGCCCCAGCCCTGCTAGGTTCAGGCAGCCAGGGCAGCCGGGAGGCACGCTCGCAGCAGCAGAGGTGAGCTGGGAGGGGACCCCTTGCCCTGGGGAGCTGGGAGGGCTTCCTGCCTGAGGGACCTGGCCATTCCTTCCACCCCTCCCCAGGCCAGTCAGTGACCGTGCCTTCTCTTCCTTTGCTAGCACAACACCTGCTGCTGCAGCACTGGTGGGAGGGAGCGGCTCAACATCCCCAGCTCCCGTCAGCCCATCGCAGCACGTAGAGGGCATGGCCACAGAGCTGGAGGACCGCTGTCCCATCTGCCTGGACAGCTGGGAGGAAGCCAGCTTTGTCATGCCATGCCTCCACCGGTTTTGCTATCCGTGCATCCTGCGGTGGGCTGATAGAAAGCCCGAGTGCCCCCTCTGCAAGAGGGGGATCCTCTCCATCTTGCACTCGGTGCGGGCGGACGATGACTACCAGGAGCATACCATCACGCTGCCCGTGACAGCCACAGCCGTCGTCCCCCAGGCGGGAGGAGATCCCAGCCACCCAGCCGCAGCCGCCCACGACCTCCACCACTCTGGAGCACCCCAACCATGGGCTGCAGAAGGGGTGCCCAGGGCTCCCGTGGGAGGCCTTCAGCCCGAGGAATGGGTGCTCCTTTTCCGGGAACACCCAACCCTCCTCGAGGCCCTGCTGCCCTGGCTCCAACAAAGGTTGAGGCACATCTTCAGGAACAGGCAGCTGGAGGCAGCCGCAGTAGAGGGCACCATCACGGCCATCCTGACCAACCACGGGATGGATGAAGAGCTGCTGGCCCGGGCGCTGGAAGGCCGCCTCCAAAACCGCACGGCGGCATTCGTGCAAGAGCTTCTCCGTGCCGCCGTGCGACGGTGCGGCAGGGAGGCCCGCCATCTGCTGGACCAGCAGGAGAGCCCAGCCCCCTCCAGCAGCCCTGCGAGATCCAGCGCGGATGATCTCCTCAGCACCTCATCCGCTGCTGTTGGTGGGGGTCCCAGCAGCCACCTCTCTGCTCCCGTTGCCATCCCTGTGGAGCAAGAAGAGCCCCAGGAGGAGCTGGGGGAGGCTGTGCCCGGGCCCTCCACTTCCAGCCGGGGCAGTGAACGTCCCCCTGGGGGGCCGCGGCGGCCCCCAAAGAGGACGAGCGGCAGCCCCGAGGCCTCTCCGGCCAACAAGAGGCCAGCACCCCGTTGGTGATCCTCAAGGGTGCCTTGGGGGATGGCCAGATCAGGACTGGGTCATCAGCTGCGGCAGACACCAGCCCTCAAGGGCTCCCAGAACCACCAAATCCCATGACCAAACAATGAAAATCAAAGAATAAAAAAATAATAAAAACATGAAAACTACAGGAAACATCTCAGTGTTACTAACAGTGCAGGTGGTGTTGCTGTCCCTGCCCGTTTTTTGCCAGGAGAGGTGGAATATTAATGCTGACGGGTCCTCCACATATTTTCCACATTGTTTCCCCTAAAGGCAAGTGCTGCCCAGCTCCAGGCCTGCATCTCTGCAGCTGGTCCTGCGGCAGCTCTTTCCAGCCGTGGGGTCTCCAGGGCCAGCCCATCACCCCAGGCCTGGCCTCCTCCTCACCGCACCCTCTGCCCCCACCTCCCGGGGCTCTGCTCTCCTACCAGCCTGCACTGATGGCTGCAGCCTTGCTACGGCAGCGCCCAAATCCCTCCTCCTCCACTGAGTCACGACGTGGTGCCGCGCTCTGTTTCGCCCTAGGCTCATACCCTGCCAAGGCAGGACCCCCAGCAAGTTCAACAAGGGGAAGGGCAAAGTACGATGATTTTGGATCACCAGAAGTGCTGCCACAGGCAACACGTTCCTCGTGCTCTCCCACACTCCCACTTCTGAGCACCAGAGCAGGTCTTCCCAAGCCCTTTGACCACCTGCCAGGCTGCAGCTCCTGAAGACTTGTGCGGTGTCCACTTGCCACAGGCGCAGTCCATGCTGACAGCCATGCTGACTAAGTAGGATTACTTTACACGCAGGCAGGCCTGGCAGCTGGGAGTCCTGACAGAGCAGGCTAGTATGGGTGACATTGTAGTGGGTGTCTACTGTAGGCCACGCAGACAGGAAGAACAGGTGGACGAGGCCTTCTACATACAGCCTGAAGTAAGCTCGTGTTTGCAGGTCCTCGTGCTGTTGGGGTAATCCAGTAAGTGCTGAAGAAGCACCAGAACAGGGCACAAGCAAGCAAGAAGGTTTCTGAAGAGCATTGAGAGCATGTTGGTGACAAAAGAGGCAGAGGAGACAAAGAGGAGAGGTGCTCTAAGGGACCTCATGTTCACCAACATGGAGGGGCTTGTTGGGGACGTTAAGATCGAAGGCAGCCTTGGGCCGAGGTGACCACGACGTGGTGGAGTTCAGGATCCTGAGGGAAGGGAGAAGGGCAAAAAGCTAGATTACAGCTTGGACTGAGAAGTTATATGCTTGAAAGCATCCCATGGGCTAAAGCCCTCAAAGAAAGTGGGCGCAAAGGAAGTTGGTTGATATTCAGGAATCGCCCCCTCTAAGACCAAGAGTAGGCCACCCCCGTGAGTAGGAAATTGGGCAAAAATGTCAGAAGACCAGCATGGATGGTCAAGGACCTCCTCCTCACACAACTGTGCCCTGAGACAGGGGTGCATCCCGGCCCAGACCCACATCTCTCTGCCCTGCCCCAGCTCCCGCTAAGCCCCAGCTGGAGCCTCTCCTACCCACAGACACACGCGCTCCCCCTGCCCAGGGCCCCTTGCCCAAGCCTGCCTTGCCCCTGGCACCTGGGCAGGAGGTGTCCCCGGCACCTCCCCGTCCAGCGCGGGCAGCCTGCCCGGGGAAGGCAGGCCTGCAGGGCAGCCCTTGGGGCTGGCTGGCCCACAGGGTGGCTGCTGCTGCTGCTGCTTTCTAGCCCACCAGGAGAGCCTTCAGGAGGCCCTTGCCTGCCCTCTTCATAGATTTCTTTCACAGCCCCTTCTGGGGCATGCTTGGCTTTTCCACTCCTAGTGCCACACAAGCACCAGCACTTTGCTTGTCTCTCTTGCCAGGATGTGGTGTTGGGCACTGAGGAAGCCATGGGGGAGAGCGGCTCTGCTGCAAGGGCTGGCACCACAGGCTAGCCGCCACAGGCAGTACCACTGGAGGCAGCAGCAGACTCCCAGTGCCCCATCTGCCTGGGAGACGTCAAAAGGCAGCCTATAGGCCTTCCGCCAGCACCAGTTCTCCTTTGCCTGCATCTGGCAGTGGGCCAGGGGGAGAGATGCCTGCCCCGTCTGCAGGAGCACTCTGGAGCCACTACTGCACTCCGTGCAAAGGCACGACTACGAGGAGGATGTGGTCGGCTTGCCCGCCCACCTGACAGGAGGACGGTGATGGAGAGGGCCTCTCAGAGGTACTACAGCCCGTGCAGGAGGCCCGCCAACAACCACCTCTCAGCTGCAATAAGGGGGCCAGCTGGCACTGACCCCACACACAGAGGCAGGGCGCAGCTCCGGGGCCCTCCAACAACACCTCCCTGCACGCTCCTGCTCCCAGGGCTTCTCAGGAGCCAACACCACCGAGCGCAGGAAGCACCTGGCCGGCCCAGCTGCAGCTCTGGACCTGAGCAATGAAATGGTGGAGCTGCGACCCCTCAGCATCCACCTCTGCTGCCTCCAGTAAACACCCTGGTGCTTTCCAGGGCACGTGTCTTTCATGGCCAGAGAGCAAGCCACTGCAGGGCATGCTTTCCAATGCTGTCTCGGCATTTCAGGAAAACCAAAGGGGAGAAGAATTTCTTGCTGGGCAGGATGGTTTCATTTTACCTGAGTGCCGCAATGGGCAACATGTCCCTCATGCTCTCCCAGCCTCCCACTCCCATGCAGCAGGGCAGGGCTGTCCAAGAATCTTTAGCAATGCTCCCTTGGAATCCGCTTTTAGGGGTTTAGGCGTTCCATGAGGGCTGGTCAGTTCTGAAGAACCACCAGGTCTGTAGTTTCCTGGGTCTTCCCAGGAAAACAGCGTGGCAATGGTTCAAAGCTGCACGAGGGGAGGTTCAGAGGCGTTTCTTTACCAAGAGGGTGGTCAAACACCGGAACAGGCTTCCTAGAGAGGTGATTGATGCCCCACGCCTGTCAGTGCCTTAAAAAGAGGCATTTAGACAATGCCCTTAATGCCATGCTTTACCTTCTGGCCACCCCTGGAGTGGTCAGGCAGTTGGACTAGATGATCATTGTAAGTCTATTTTATTCCATCCTAAACGTATGTTTGTGAAAGCTGCTGAACCGAATGCAACCCGACAGTGGTTTCCTGACGCTGCAGCTTCTGGAAGGTTTGGAAACCTTTGCTACGTTTCCCACTGGTGATGCTTGCTCTTCCGGCACTCCAGAGGACATCCCTTCACTGGCTTGTGACAGTTGTGCTCTGGGTCGTGGCCACTCAGTTCCTGAAAACTTCCATGCTCAGGGATCTCACAGCCTCCCTGGGCAACCCACTCCAGCGCCCAACGTTCCTCACAAGGATTTTGGTTTTCCTTGCTTCTCTCCAGCCCGAACCTCTGTAGTTTCAGGAGGAGCCACTGCCTCTCACCCTCCCACCAGGCAGTGCTGGGAAGAGCCTGTCCCCACCCCCTTGATGCCTTCCCCGTAGGCACTGGGGTGTGCTGTGAGGTGCCCCGACGCCTTCCTCTGCTCCACGCTGAAGCAGCTCCAGCCCCCCAGATCCTCCTTGCCTCCGCTGACCCCCTCTGCTTCATTGACCTCTCTCCTGTTGGGGACCCCAAAGAGGATGTATTCCCCGGGCGGGGCCTGACAGGTGCTGAGCAGAGGGGATCCCCCTTGATAGGGGATCCGGCTAGGGGAGGGAGAGAGCTATGACCCTGCCGTGGGAGGAAGCAGGGGAGCCCAGAGGGCTGGCCAGCGGAGCTGGAGTGTGGGGAGGGCCTGTGGCACTTTGTCCTGCAACCTCCCATGGAGGCATGAGGTGTTCCCAAACGTACCCTCTTGCTGTATGTACCTAGAGGTGTCTGCCACAGCCAGAGTGACCCGACGGGGCCCTGGGAAGGCACAGCCGAGGCCTCGGTGGCTAGCATGAAACACCGATGCTGAGCACAAGCCAAGAGATGGGGGGATGGCGTGGGCTGTGGCTCTGTGGTAAACCCGGACACGTGTGCTGGGGCCACAGCACTGCCGGGGTGAGCGACGCAGGCAAGGGTGGCCTGTTCCGATGTCCCCCAGCAACGGACAGTGACATCACCAAGCGACGGGTTGTGACGAGTTGTCCCTCACTGCTTATATTTGGGCACCAAGGCTCACCCAGAGGGGTCGCGCCCAGACTCTGGCTGAGCAGTTTGCGAGGTTGGAGCCTAGAGCAAGACCTTGGTGCTGTGGTTGTGCTCAGGGAGTTGTTCATTTCAGCTCTCGGTGCCCAACCCCGGAGCCACTGAAGGATTTGCCCCAGCCCTGCTAGGTTCAGGCAGCCAGGGCAGCCGGGAGGCACGCTCGCAGCAGCAGAGGTGAGCTGGGAGGGGACCCCTTGCCCTGGGGAGCTGGGAGGGCTTCCTGCCTGAGGGACCTGGCCATTCCTTCCACCCCTCCCCAGGCCAGTCAGTGACCGTGCCTTCTCTTCCTTTGCTAGCACAACACCTGCTGCTGCAGCACTGGTGGGAGGGAGCGGCTCAACATCCCCAGCTCCCGTCAGCCCATCGCAGCACGTAGAGGGCATGGCCACAGAGCTGGAGGACCGCTGTCCCATCTGCCTGGACAGCTGGGAGGAAGCCAGCTTTGTCATGCCATGCCTCCACCGGTTTTGCTATCCGTGCATCCTGCGGTGGGCTGATAGAAAGCCCGAGTGCCCCCTCTGCAAGAGGGGGATCCTCTCCATCTTGCACTCGGTGCGGGCGGACGATGACTACCAGGAGCATACCATCACGCTGCCCGTGACAGCCACAGCCGTCGTCCCCCAGGCGGGAGGAGATCCCAGCCACCCAGCCGCAGCCGCCCACGACCTCCACCACTCTGGAGCACCCCAACCATGGGCTGCAGAAGGGGTGCCCAGGGCTCCCGTGGGAGGCCTTCAGCCCGAGGAATGGGTGCTCCTTTTCCGGGAACACCCAACCCTCCTCGAGGCCCTGCTGCCCTGGCTCCAACAAAGGTTGAGGCACATCTTCAGGAACAGGCAGCTGGAGGCAGCCGCAGTAGAGGGCACCATCACGGCCATCCTGACCAACCACGGGATGGATGAAGAGCTGCTGGCCCGGGCGCTGGAAGGCCGCCTCCAAAACCGCACGGCGGCATTCGTGCAAGAGCTTCTCCGTGCCGCCGTGCGACGGTGCGGCAGGGAGGCCCGCCATCTGCTGGACCAGCAGGAGAGCCCAGCCCCCTCCAGCAGCCCTGCGAGATCCAGCGCGGATGATCTCCTCAGCACCTCATCCGCTGCTGTTGGTGGGGGTCCCAGCAGCCACCTCTCTGCTCCCGTTGCCATCCCTGTGGAGCAAGAAGAGCCCCAGGAGGAGCTGGGGGAGGCTGTGCCCGGGCCCTCCACTTCCAGCCGGGGCAGTGAACGTCCCCCTGGGGGGCCGCGGCGGCCCCCAAAGAGGACGAGCGGCAGCCCCGAGGCCTCTCCGGCCAACAAGAGGCCAGCACCCCGTTGGTGATCCTCAAGGGTGCCTTGGGGGATGGCCAGATCAGGACTGGGTCATCAGCTGCGGCAGACACCAGCCCTCAAGGGCTCCCAGAACCACCAAATCCCATGACCAAACAATGAAAATCAAAGAATAAAAAAATAATAAAAACATGAAAACTACAGGAAACATCTCAGTGTTACTAACAGTGCAGGTGGTGTTGCTGTCCCTGCCCGTTTTTTGCCAGGAGAGGTGGAATATTAATGCTGACGGGTCCTCCACATATTTTCCACATTGTTTCCCCTAAAGGCAAGTGCTGCCCAGCTCCAGGCCTGCATCTCTGCAGCTGGTCCTGCGGCAGCTCTTTCCAGCCGTGGGGTCTCCAGGGCCAGCCCATCACCCCAGGCCTGGCCTCCTCCTCACCGCACCCTCTGCCCCCACCTCCCGGGGCTCTGCTCTCCTACCAGCCTGCACTGATGGCTGCAGCCTTGCTACGGCAGCGCCCAAATCCCTCCTCCTCCACTGAGTCACGACGTGGTGCCGCGCTCTGTTTCGCCCTAGGCTCATACCCTGCCAAGGCAGGACCCCCAGCAAGTTCAACAAGGGGAAGGGCAAAGTACGATGATTTTGGATCACCAGAAGTGCTGCCACAGGCAACACGTTCCTCGTGCTCTCCCACACTCCCACTTCTGAGCACCAGAGCAGGTCTTCCCAAGCCCTTTGACCACCTGCCAGGCTGCAGCTCCTGAAGACTTGTGCGGTGTCCACTTGCCACAGGCGCAGTCCATGCTGACAGCCATGCTGACTAAGTAGGATTACTTTACACGCAGGCAGGCCTGGCAGCTGGGAGTCCTGACAGAGCAGGCTAGTATGGGTGACATTGTAGTGGGTGTCTACTGTAGGCCACGCAGACAGGAAGAACAGGTGGATGAGGCCTTCTACATACAGCCTGAAGTAAGCTCGTGTTTGCAGGTCCTCGTGCTGTTGGGGTAACCCAGTAAGTGCTGAAGAAGCACCAGAACAGGGCACAAGCAAGCAAGAAGGTTTCTGAAGAGCATTGAGAGCATGTTGGTGACAAAAGAGGCAGAGGAGACAAAGAGGAGAGGTGCTCTAAGGGACCTCATGTTCACCAACATGGAGGGGCTTGTTGGGGACGTTAAGATCGAAGGCAGCCTTGGGCCGAGGTGACCACGACGTGGTGGAGTTCAGGATCCTGAGGGAAGGGAGAAGGGCAAAAAGCTAGATTACAGCTTGGACTGAGAAGTTATATGCTTGAAAGCATCCCATGGGCTAAAGCCCTCAAAGAAAGTGGGCGCAAAGGAAGTTGGTTGATATTCAGGAATCGCCCCCTCTAAGACCAAGAGTAGGCCACCCCCGTGAGTAGGAAATTGGGCAAAAATGTCAGAAGACCAGCATGGATGGTCAAGGACCTCCTCCTCACACAACTGTGCCCTGAGACAGGGGTGCATCCCGGCCCAGACCCACATCTCTCTGCCCTGCCCCAGCTCCCGCTAAGCCCCAGCTGGAGCCTCTCCTACCCACAGACACACGCGCTCCCCCTGCCCAGGGCCCCTTGCCCAAGCCTGCCTTGCCCCTGGCACCTGGGCAGGAGGTGTCCCCGGCACCTCCCCGTCCAGCGCGGGCAGCCTGCCCGGGGAAGGCAGGCCTGCAGGGCAGCCCTTGGGGCTGGCTGGCCCACAGGGTGGCTGCTGCTGCTGCTGTTTTCTAGCCCACCAGGAGAGCCTTCAGGAGGCCCTTGCCTGCCCTCTTCATAGATTTCTTTCACAGCCCCTTCTGGGGCATGCTTGGCTTTTCCACTCCTAGTGCCACACAAGCACCAGCACTTTGCTTGTCTCTCTTGCCAGGATGTGGTGTTGGGCACTGAGGAAGCCATGGGGGAGAGCGGCTCTGCTGCAAGGGCTGGCACCACAGGCTAGCCGCCACAGGCAGTACCACTGGAGGCAGCAGCAGACTCCCAGTGCCCCATCTGCCTGGGAGACGTCAAAAGGCAGCCTATAGGCCTTCCGCCAGCACCAGTTCTCCTTTGCCTGCATCTGGCAGTGGGCCAGGGGGAGAGATGCCTGCCCCGTCTGCAGGAGCACTCTGGAGCCACTACTGCACTCCGTGCAAGGGCACGACTACGAGGAGGATGTGGTCGGCTTGCCCGCCCACCTGACAGGAGGACGGTGATGGAGAGGGCCTCTCAGAGGTACTACAGCCTATGCAGGAGGCCCGCCAACAACCACCTCTCAGCTGCAATAAGGGGACCAGCTGGCACTGACCCCACACACAGAGGCAGGGCACAGCTCCGGGGCCCTCCAACAACACCTCCCTGCACGCTCCTGCTCCCAGGGCTTCTCAGGAGCCAACACCACCGAGCGCAGGAAGCACCTGGCCGGCCCAGCTGCAGCTCTGGACCTGAGCAATGAAATGGTGGAGCTGCGACCCCTCAGCATCCACCTCTGCTGCCTCCAGTAAACACCCTGGTGCTTTCCAGGGCATGTGTCTTTCATGGCCAGAGAGCAAGCCACTGCAGGGCATGCTTTCCAATGCTGTCTCGGCATTTCAGGAAAACCAAAGGGGAGAAGAATTTCTTGCTGGGCAGGATGGTTTCATTTTACCTGAGTGCCGCAATGGGCAACATGTCCCTCATGCTCTCCCAGCCTCCCACTCCCATGCAGCAGGGCAGGGCTGTCCAAGAATCTTTAGCAATGCTCCCTTGGAATCCGCTTTTAGGGGTTTAGGCGTTCCATGAGGGCTGGTCAGTTCTGAAGAACCACCAGGTCTGTAGTTTCCTGGGTCTTCCCAGGAAAACAGCGTGGCAATGGTTCAAAGCTGCACGAGGGGAGGTTCAGAGGCGTTTCTTTACCAAGAGGGTGGTCAAACACCGGAACAGGCTTCCTAGAGAGGTGATTGATGCCCCACGCCTGTCAGTGCCTTAAAAAGAGGCATTTAGACAATGCCCTTAATGCCATGCTTTACCTTCTGGCCACCCCTGGAGTGGTCAGGCAGTTGGACTAGATGATCATTGTAAGTCTATTTTATTCCATCCTAAACGTATGTTTGTGAAAGCTGCTGAACCGAATGCAACCCGACAGTGGTTTCCTGACGCTGCAGCTTCTGGAAGGTTTGGAAACCTTTGCTACGTTTCCCACTGGTGATGCTTGCTCTTCCGGCACTCCAGAGGACATCCCTTCACTGGCTTGTGACAGTTGTGCTCTGGGTCGTGGCCACTCAGTTCCTGAAAACTTCCATGCTCAGGGATCTCACAGCCTCCCTGGGCAACCCACTCCAGCGCCCAACGTTCCTCACAAGGATTTTGGTTTTCCTTGCTTCTCTCCAGCCCGAACCTCTGTAGTTTCAGGAGGAGCCACTGCCTCTCACCCTCCCACCAGGCAGTGCTGGGAAGAGCCTGTCCCCACCCCCTTGATGCCTTCCCCGTAGGCACTGGGGTGTGCTGTGAGGTGCCCCGACGCCTTCCTCTGCTCCACGCTGAAGCAGCTCCAGCCCCCCAGATCCTCCTTGCCTCCGCTGACCCCCTCTGCTTCATTGACCTCTCTCCTGTTGGGGACCCCAAAGAGGATGTATTCCCCGGGCGGGGCCTGACAGGTGCTGAGCAGAGGGGATCCCCCTTGATAGGGGATCCGGCTAGGGGAGGGAGAGAGCTATGACCCTGCCGTGGGAGGAAGCAGGGGAGCCCAGAGGGCTGGCCAGCGGAGCTGGAGTGTGGGGAGGGCCTGTGGCACTTTGTCCTGCAACCTCCCATGGAGGCATGAGGTGTTCCCAAACGTACCCTCTTGCTGTATGTACCTAGAGGTGTCTGCCACAGCCAGAGTGACCCGACGGGGCCCTGGGAAGGCACAGCCGAGGCCTCGGTGGCTAGCATGAAACACCGATGCTGAGCACAAGCCAAGAGATGGGGGGATGGCGTGGGCTGTGGCTCTGTGGTAAACCCGGACACGTGTGCTGGGGCCACAGCACTGCCGGGGTGAGCGACGCAGGCAAGGGTGGCCTGTTCCGATGTCCCCCAGCAACGGACAGTGACATCACCAAGCGACGGGTTGTGACGAGTTGTCCCTCACTGCTTATATTTGGGCACCAAGGCTCACCCAGAGGGGTCGCGCCCAGACTCTGGCTGAGCAGTTTGCGAGGTTGGAGCCTAGAGCAAGACCTTGGTGCTGTGGTTGTGCTCAGGGAGTTGTTCATTTCAGCTCTCGGTGCCCAACCCCGGAGCCACTGAAGGATTTGCCCCAGCCCTGCTAGGTTCAGGCAGCCAGGGCAGCCGGGAGGCACGCTCGCAGCAGCAGAGGTGAGCTGGGAGGGGACCCCTTGCCCTGGGGAGCTGGGAGGGCTTCCTGCCTGAGGGACCTGGCCATTCCTTCCACCCCTCCCCAGGCCAGTCAGTGACCGTGCCTTCTCTTCCTTTGCTAGCACAACACCTGCTGCTGCAGCACTGGTGGGAGGGAGCGGCTCAACATCCCCAGCTCCCGTCAGCCCATCGCAGCACGTAGAGGGCATGGCCACAGAGCTGGAGGACCGCTGTCCCATCTGCCTGGACAGCTGGGAGGAAGCCAGCTTTGTCATGCCATGCCTCCACCGGTTTTGCTATCCGTGCATCCTGCGGTGGGCTGATAGAAAGCCCGAGTGCCCCCTCTGCAAGAGGGGGATCCTCTCCATCTTGCACTCGGTGCGGGCGGACGATGACTACCAGGAGCATACCATCACGCTGCCCGTGACAGCCACAGCCGTCGTCCCCCAGGCGGGAGGAGATCCCAGCCACCCAGCCGCAGCCGCCCACGACCTCCACCACTCTGGAGCACCCCAACCATGGGCTGCAGAAGGGGTGCCCAGGGCTCCCGTGGGAGGCCTTCAGCCCGAGGAATGGGTGCTCCTTTTCCGGGAACACCCAACCCTCCTCGAGGCCCTGCTGCCCTGGCTCCAACAAAGGTTGAGGCACATCTTCAGGAACAGGCAGCTGGAGGCAGCCGCAGTAGAGGGCACCATCACGGCCATCCTGACCAACCACGGGATGGATGAAGAGCTGCTGGCCCGGGCGCTGGAAGGCCGCCTCCAAAACCGCACGGCGGCATTCGTGCAAGAGCTTCTCCGTGCCGCCGTGCGACGGTGCGGCAGGGAGGCCCGCCATCTGCTGGACCAGCAGGAGAGCCCAGCCCCCTCCAGCAGCCCTGCGAGATCCAGCGCGGATGATCTCCTCAGCACCTCATCCGCTGCTGTTGGTGGGGGTCCCAGCAGCCACCTCTCTGCTCCCGTTGCCATCCCTGTGGAGCAAGAAGAGCCCCAGGAGGAGCTGGGGGAGGCTGTGCCCGGGCCCTCCACTTCCAGCCGGGGCAGTGAACGCCCCCCTGGGGGGCCGCGGCGGCCCCCAAAGAGGACGAGCGGCAGCCCCGAGGCCTCTCCGGCCAACAAGAGGCCAGCACCCCGTTGGTGATCCTCAAGGGTGCCTTGGGGGATGGCCAGATCAGGACTGGGTCATCAGCTGCGGCAGACACCAGCCCTCAAGGGCTCCCAGAACCACCAAATCCCATGACCAAACAATGAAAATCAAAGAATAAAAAAATAATAAAAACATGAAAACTACAGGAAACATCTCAGTGTTACTAACAGTGCAGGTGGTGTTGCTGTCCCTGCCCGTTTTTTGCCAGGAGAGGTGGAATATTAATGCTGACGGGTCCTCCACATATTTTCCACATTGTTTCCCCTAAAGGCAAGTGCTGCCCAGCTCCAGGCCTGCATCTCTGCAGCTGGTCCTGCGGCAGCTGTTTCCAGCCGTGGGGTCTCCAGGGCCAGCCCATCACCCCAGGCCTGGCCTCCTCCTCACCGCACCCTCTGCCCCCACCTCCCGGGGCTCTGCTCTCCTACCAGCCTGCACTGATGGCTGCAGCCTTGCTACGGCAGCGCCCAAATCCCTCCTCCTCCACTGAGTCACGACGTGGTGCCGCGCTCTGTTTCGCCCTAGGCTCATACCCTGCCAAGGCAGGACCCCCAGCAAGTTCAACAAGGGGAAGGGCAAAGTACGATGATTTTGGATCACCAGAAGTGCTGCCACAGGCAACACGTTCCTCGTGCTCTCCCACACTCCCACTTCTGAGCACCAGAGCAGGTCTTCCCAAGCCCTTTGACCACCTGCCAGGCTGCAGCTCCTGAAGACTTGTGCGGTGTCCACTTGCCACAGGCGCAGTCCATGCTGACAGCCATGCTGACTAAGTAGGATTACTTTACACGCAGGCAGGCCTGGCAGCTGGGAGTCCTGACAGAGCAGGCTAGTATGGGTGACATTGTAGTGGGTGTCTACTGTAGGCCACGCAGACAGGAAGAACAGGTGGATGAGGCCTTCTACATACAGCCTGAAGTAAGCTCGTGTTTGCAGGTCCTCGTGCTGTTGGGGTAATCCAGTAAGTGCTGAAGAAGCACCAGAACAGGGCACAAGCAAGCAAGAAGGTTTCTGAAGAGCATTGAGAGCATGTTGGTGACAAAAGAGGCAGAGGAGACAAAGAGGAGAGGTGCTCTAAGGGACCTCATGTTCACCAACATGGAGGGGCTTGTTGGGGACGTTAAGATCGAAGGCAGCCTTGGGCCGAGGTGACCACGACGTGGTGGAGTTCAGGATCCTGAGGGAAGGGAGAAGGGCAAAAAGCTAGATTACAGCTTGGACTGAGAAGTTATATGCTTGAAAGCATCCCATGGGCTAAAGCCCTCAAAGAAAGTGGGCGCAAAGGAAGTTGGTTGATATTCAGGAATCGCCCCCTCTAAGACCAAGAGTAGGCCACCCCCGTGAGTAGGAAATTGGGCAAAAATGTCAGAAGACCAGCATGGATGGTCAAGGACCTCCTCCTCACACAACTGTGCCCTGAGACAGGGGTGCATCCCGGCCCAGACCCACATCTCTCTGCCCTGCCCCAGCTCCCGCTAAGCCCCAGCTGGAGCCTCTCCTACCCACAGACACACGCGCTCCCCCTGCCCAGGGCCCCTTGCCCAAGCCTGCCTTGCCCCTGGCACCTGGGCAGGAGGTGTCCCCGGCACCTCCCCGTCCAGCGCGGGCAGCCTGCCCGGGGAAGGCAGGCCTGCAGGGCAGCCCTTGGGGCTGGCTGGCCCACAGGGTGGCTGCTGCTGCTGCTGCTTTCTAGCCCACCAGGAGAGCCTTCAGGAGGCCCTTGCCTGCCCTCTTCATAGATTTCTTTCACAGCCCCTTCTGGGGCATGCTTGGCTTTTCCACTCCTAGTGCCACACAAGCACCAGCACTTTGCTTGTCTCTCTTGCCAGGATGTGGTGTTGGGCACTGAGGAAGCCATGGGGGAGAGCGGCTCTGCTGCAAGGGCTGGCACCACAGGCTAGCCGCCACAGGCAGTACCACTGGAGGCAGCAGCAGACTCCCAGTGCCCCATCTGCCTGGGAGACGTCAAAAGGCAGCCTATAGGCCTTCCGCCAGCACCAGTTCTCCTTTGCCTGCATCTGGCAGTGGGCCAGGGGGAGAGATGCCTGCCCCGTCTGCAGGAGCACTCTGGAGCCACTACTGCACTCCGTGCAAGGGCACGACTACGAGGAGGATGTGGTCGGCTTGCCCGCCCACCTGACAGGAGGACGGTGATGGAGAGGGCCTCTCAGAGGTACTACAGCCCGTGCAGGAGGCCCGCCAACAACCACCTCTCAGCTGCAATAAGGGGGCCAGCTGGCACTGACCCCACACACAGAGGCAGGGCGCAGCTCCGGGGCCCTCCAACAACACCTCCCTGCACGCTCCTGCTCCCAGGGCTTCTCAGGAGCCAACACCACCGAGCGCAGGAAGCACCTGGCCGGCCCAGCTGCAGCTCTGGACCTGAGCAATGAAATGGTGGAGCTGCGACCCCTCAGCATCCACCTCTGCTGCCTCCAGTAAACACCCTGGTGCTTTCCAGGGCATGTGTCTTTCATGGCCAGAGAGCAAGCCACTGCAGGGCATGCTTTCCAATGCTGTCTCGGCATTTCAGGAAAACCAAAGGGGAGAAGAATTTCTTGCTGGGCAGGATGGTTTCATTTTACCTGAGTGCCGCAATGGGCAACATGTCCCTCATGCTCTCCCAGCCTCCCACTCCCATGCAGCAGGGCAGGGCTGTCCAAGAATCTTTAGCAATGCTCCCTTGGAATCCGCTTTTAGGGGTTTAGGCGTTCCATGAGGGCTGGTCAGTTCTGAAGAACCACCAGGTCTGTAGTTTCCTGGGTCTTCCCAGGAAAACAGCGTGGCAATGGTTCAAAGCTGCACGAGGGGAGGTTCAGAGGCGTTTCTTTACCAAGAGGGTGGTCAAACACCGGAACAGGCTTCCTAGAGAGGTGATTGATGCCCCACGCCTGTCAGTGCCTTAAAAAGAGGCATTTAGACAATGCCCTTAATGCCATGCTTTACCTTCTGGCCACCCCTGGAGTGGTCAGGCAGTTGGACTAGATGATCATTGTAAGTCTATTTTATTCCATCCTAAACGTATGTTTGTGAAAGCTGCTGAACCGAATGCAACCCGACAGTGGTTTCCTGACGCTGCAGCTTCTGGAAGGTTTGGAAACCTTTGCTACGTTTCCCACTGGTGATGCTTGCTCTTCCGGCACTCCAGAGGACATCCCTTCACTGGCTTGTGACAGTTGTGCTCTGGGTCGTGGCCACTCAGTTCCTGAAAACTTCCATGCTCAGGGATCTCACAGCCTCCCTGGGCAACCCACTCCAGCGCCCAACGTTCCTCACAAGGATTTTGGTTTTCCTTGCTTCTCTCCAGCCCGAACCTCTGTAGTTTCAGGAGGAGCCACTGCCTCTCACCCTCCCACCAGGCAGTGCTGGGAAGAGCCTGTCCCCACCCCCTTGATGCCTTCCCCGTAGGCACTGGGGTGTGCTGTGAGGTGCCCCGACGCCTTCCTCTGCTCCACGCTGAAGCAGCTCCAGCCCCCCAGATCCTCCTTGCCTCCGCTGACCCCCTCTGCTTCATTGACCTCTCTCCTGTTGGGGACCCCAAAGAGGATGTATTCCCCGGGCGGGGCCTGACAGGTGCTGAGCAGAGGGGATCCCCCTTGATAGGGGATCCGGCTAGGGGAGGGAGAGAGCTATGACCCTGCCGTGGGAGGAAGCAGGGGAGCCCAGAGGGCTGGCCAGCGGAGCTGGAGTGTGGGGAGGGCCTGTGGCACTTTGTCCTGCAACCTCCCATGGAGGCATGAGGTGTTCCCAAACGTACCCTCTTGCTGTATGTACCTAGAGGTGTCTGCCACAGCCAGAGTGACCCGACGGGGCCCTGGGAAGGCACAGCCGAGGCCTCGGTGGCTAGCATGAAACACCGATGCTGAGCACAAGCCAAGAGATGGGGGGATGGCGTGGGCTGTGGCTCTGTGGTAAACCCGGACACGTGTGCTGGGGCCACAGCACTGCCGGGGTGAGCGACGCAGGCAAGGGTGGCCTGTTCCGATGTCCCCCAGCAACGGACAGTGACATCACCAAGCGACGGGTTGTGATGAGTTGTCCCTCACTGCTTATATTTGGGCACCAAGGCTCACCCAGAGGGGTCGCGCCCAGACTCTGGCTGAGCAGTTTGCGAGGTTGGAGCCTAGAGCAAGACCTTGGTGCTGTGGTTGTGCTCAGGGAGTTGTTCATTTCAGCTCTCGGTGCCCAACCCCGGAGCCACTGAAGGATTTGCCCCAGCCCTGCTAGGTTCAGGCAGCCAGGGCAGCCGGGAGGCACGCTCGCAGCAGCAGAGGTGAGCTGGGAGGGGACCCCTTGCCCTGGGGAGCTGGGAGGGCTTCCTGCCTGAGGGACCTGGCCATTCCTTCCACCCCTCCCCAGGCCAGTCAGTGACCGTGCCTTCTCTTCCTTTGCTAGCACAACACCTGCTGCTGCAGCACTGGTGGGAGGGAGCGGCTCAACATCCCCAGCTCCCGTCAGCCCATCGCAGCACGTAGAGGGCATGGCCACAGAGCTGGAGGACCGCTGTCCCATCTGCCTGGACAGCTGGGAGGAAGCCAGCTTTGTCATGCCATGCCTCCACCGGTTTTGCTATCCGTGCATCCTGCGGTGGGCTGATAGAAAGCCCGAGTGCCCCCTCTGCAAGAGGGGGATCCTCTCCATCTTGCACTCGGTGCGGGCGGACGATGACTACCAGGAGCATACCATCACGCTGCCCGTGACAGCCACAGCCGTCGTCCCCCAGGCGGGAGGAGATCCCAGCCACCCAGCCGCAGCCGCCCACGACCTCCACCACTCTGGAGCACCCCAACCATGGGCTGCAGAAGGGGTGCCCAGGGCTCCCGTGGGAGGCCTTCAGCCCGAGGAATGGGTGCTCCTTTTCCGGGAACACCCAACCCTCCTCGAGGCCCTGCTGCCCTGGCTCCAACAAAGGTTGAGGCACATCTTCAGGAACAGGCAGCTGGAGGCAGCCGCAGTAGAGGGCACCATCACGGCCATCCTGACCAACCACGGGATGGATGAAGAGCTGCTGGCCCGGGCGCTGGAAGGCCGCCTCCAAAACCGCACGGCGGCATTCGTGCAAGAGCTTCTCCGTGCCGCCGTGCGACGGTGCGGCAGGGAGGCCCGCCATCTGCTGGACCAGCAGGAGAGCCCAGCCCCCTCCAGCAGCCCTGCGAGATCCAGCGCGGATGATCTCCTCAGCACCTCATCCGCTGCTGTTGGTGGGGGTCCCAGCAGCCACCTCTCTGCTCCCGTTGCCATCCCTGTGGAGCAAGAAGAGCCCCAGGAGGAGCTGGGGGAGGCTGTGCCCGGGCCCTCCACTTCCAGCCGGGGCAGTGAACGCCCCCCTGGGGGGCCGCGGCGGCCCCCAAAGAGGACGAGCGGCAGCCCCGAGGCCTCTCCGGCCAACAAGAGGCCAGCACCCCGTTGGTGATCCTCAAGGGTGCCTTGGGGGATGGCCAGATCAGGACTGGGTCATCAGCTGCGGCAGACACCAGCCCTCAAGGGCTCCCAGAACCACCAAATCCCATGACCAAACAATGAAAATCAAAGAATAAAAAAATAATAAAAACATGAAAACTACAGGAAACATCTCAGTGTTACTAACAGTGCAGGTGGTGTTGCTGTCCCTGCCCGTTTTTTGCCAGGAGAGGTGGAATATTAATGCTGACGGGTCCTCCACATATTTTCCACATTGTTTCCCCTAAAGGCAAGTGCTGCCCAGCTCCAGGCCTGCATCTCTGCAGCTGGTCCTGCGGCAGCTGTTTCCAGCCGTGGGGTCTCCAGGGCCAGCCCATCACCCCAGGCCTGGCCTCCTCCTCACCGCACCCTCTGCCCCCACCTCCCGGGGCTCTGCTCTCCTACCAGCCTGCACTGATGGCTGCAGCCTTGCTACGGCAGCGCCCAAATCCCTCCTCCTCCACTGAGTCACGACGTGGTGCCGCGCTCTGTTTCGCCCTAGGCTCATACCCTGCCAAGGCAGGACCCCCAGCAAGTTCAACAAGGGGAAGGGCAAAGTACGATGATTTTGGATCACCAGAAGTGCTGCCACAGGCAACACGTTCCTCGTGCTCTCCCACACTCCCACTTCTGAGCACCAGAGCAGGTCTTCCCAAGCCCTTTGACCACCTGCCAGGCTGCAGCTCCTGAAGACTTGTGCGGTGTCCACTTGCCACAGGCGCAGTCCATGCTGACAGCCATGCTGACTAAGTAGGATTACTTTACACGCAGGCAGGCCTGGCAGCTGGGAGTCCTGACAGAGCAGGCTAGTATGGGTGACATTGTAGTGGGTGTCTACTGTAGGCCACGCAGACAGGAAGAACAGGTGGATGAGGCCTTCTACATACAGCCTGAAGTAAGCTCGTGTTTGCAGGTCCTCGTGCTGTTGGGGTAACCCAGTAAGTGCTGAAGAAGCACCAGAACAGGGCACAAGCAAGCAAGAAGGTTTCTGAAGAGCATTGAGAGCATGTTGGTGACAAAAGAGGCAGAGGAGACAAAGAGGAGAGGTGCTCTAAGGGACCTCATGTTCACCAACATGGAGGGGCTTGTTGGGGACGTTAAGATCGAAGGCAGCCTTGGGCCGAGGAGACCACGACGTGGTGGAGTTCAGGATCCTGAGGGAAGGGAGAAGGGCAAAAAGCTAGATTACAGCTTGGACTGAGAAGTTATATGCTTGAAAGCATCCCATGGGCTAAAGCCCTCAAAGAAAGTGGGCGCAAAGGAAGTTGGTTGATATTCAGGAATCGCCCCCTCTAAGACCAAGAGTAGGCCACCCCCGTGAGTAGGAAATTGGGCAAAAATGTCAGAAGACCAGCATGGATGGTCAAGGACCTCCTCCTCACACAACTGTGCCCTGAGACAGGGGTGCATCCCGGCCCAGACCCACATCTCTCTGCCCTGCCCCAGCTCCCGCTAAGCTCCAGCTGGAGCCTCTCCTACCCACAGACACACGCGCTCCCCCTGCCCAGGGCCCCTTGCCCAAGCCTGCCTTGCCCCTGGCACCTGGGCAGGAGGTGTCCCCGGCACCTCCCCGTCCAGCGCGGGCAGCCTGCCCGGGGAAGGCAGGCCTGCAGGGCAGCCCTTGGGGCTGGCTGGCCCACAGGGTGGCTGCTGCTGCTGCTGCTTTCTAGCCCACCAGGAGAGCCTTCAGGAGGCCCTTGCCTGCCCTCTTCATAGATTTCTTTCACAGCCCCTTCTGGGGCATGCTTGGCTTTTCCACTCCTAGTGCCACACAAGCACCAGCACTTTGCTTGTCTCTCTTGCCAGGATGTGGTGTTGGGCACTGAGGAAGCCATGGGGGAGAGCGGCTCTGCTGCAAGGGCTGGCACCACAGGCTAGCCGCCACAGGCAGTACCACTGGAGGCAGCAGCAGACTCCCAGTGCCCCATCTGCCTGGGAGACGTCAAAAGGCAGCCTATAGGCCTTCCGCCAGCACCAGTTCTCCTTTGCCTGCATCTGGCAGTGGGCCAGGGGGAGAGATGCCTGCCCCGTCTGCAGGAGCACTCTGGAGCCACTACTGCACTCCGTGCAAGGGCACGACTACGAGGAGGATGTGGTCGGCTTGCCCGCCCACCTGACAGGAGGACGGTGATGGAGAGGGCCTCTCAGAGGTACTACAGCCCGTGCAGGAGGCCCGCCAACAACCACCTCTCAGCTGCAATAAGGGGACCAGCTGGCACTGACCCCACACACAGAGGCAGGGCACAGCTCCGGGGCCCTCCAACAACACCTCCCTGCACGCTCCTGCTCCCAGGGCTTCTCAGGAGCCAACACCACCGAGCGCAGGAAGCACCTGGCCGGCCCAGCTGCAGCTCTGGACCTGAGCAATGAAATGGTGGAGCTGCGACCCCTCAGCATCCACCTCTGCTGCCTCCAGTAAACACCCTGGTGCTTTCCAGGGCATGTGTCTTTCATGGCCAGAGAGCAAGCCACTGCAGGGCATGCTTTCCAATGCTGTCTCGGCATTTCAGGAAAACCAAAGGGGAGAAGAATTTCTTGCTGGGCAGGATGGTTTCATTTTACCTGAGTGCCGCAATGGGCAACATGTCCCTCATGCTCTCCCAGCCTCCCACTCCCATGCAGCAGGGCAGGGCTGTCCAAGAATCTTTAGCAATGCTCCCTTGGAATCCGCTTTTAGGGGTTTAGGCGTTCCATGAGGGCTGGTCAGTTCTGAAGAACCACCAGGTCTGTAGTTTCCTGGGTCTTCCCAGGAAAACAGCGTGGCAATGGTTCAAAGCTGCACGAGGGGAGGTTCAGAGGCGTTTCTTTACCAAGAGGGTGGTCAAACACCGGAACAGGCTTCCTAGAGAGGTGATTGATGCCCCACGCCTGTCAGTGCCTTAAAAAGAGGCATTTAGACAATGCCCTTAATGCCATGCTTTACCTTCTGGCCACCCCTGGAGTGGTCAGGCAGTTGGACTAGATGATCATTGTAAGTCTATTTTATTCCATCCTAAACGTATGTTTGTGAAAGCTGCTGAACCGAATGCAACCCGACAGTGGTTTCCTGACGCTGCAGCTTCTGGAAGGTTTGGAAACCTTTGCTACGTTTCCCACTGGTGATGCTTGCTCTTCCGGCACTCCAGAGGACATCCCTTCACTGGCTTGTGACAGTTGTGCTCTGGGTCGTGGCCACTCAGTTCCTGAAAACTTCCATGCTCAGGGATCTCACAGCCTCCCTGGGCAACCCACTCCAGCGCCCAACGTTCCTCACAAGGATTTTGGTTTTCCTTGCTTCTCTCCAGCCCGAACCTCTGTAGTTTCAGGAGGAGCCACTGCCTCTCACCCTCCCACCAGGCAGTGCTGGGAAGAGCCTGTCCCCACCCCCTTGATGCCTTCCCCGTAGGCACTGGGGTGTGCTGTGAGGTGCCCCGACGCCTTCCTCTGCTCCACGCTGAAGCAGCTCCAGCCCCCCAGATCCTCCTTGCCTCCGCTGACCCCCTCTGCTTCATTGACCTCTCTCCTGTTGGGGACCCCAAAGAGGATGTATTCCCCGGGCGGGGCCTGACAGGTGCTGAGCAGAGGGGATCCCCCTTGATAGGGGATCCGGCTAGGGGAGGGAGAGAGCTATGACCCTGCCGTGGGAGGAAGCAGGGGAGCCCAGAGGGCTGGCCAGCGGAGCTGGAGTGTGGGGAGGGCCTGTGGCACTTTGTCCTGCAACCTCCCATGGAGGCATGAGGTGTTCCCAAACGTACCCTCTTGCTGTATGTACCTAGAGGTGTCTGCCACAGCCAGAGTGACCCGACGGGGCCCTGGGAAGGCACAGCCGAGGCCTCGGTGGCTAGCATGAAACACCGATGCTGAGCACAAGCCAAGAGATGGGGGGATGGCGTGGGCTGTGGCTCTGTGGTAAACCCGGACACGTGTGCTGGGGCCACAGCACTGCCGGGGTGAGCGACGCAGGCAAGGGTGGCCTGTTCCGATGTCCCCCAGCAACGGACAGTGACATCACCAAGCGACGGGTTGTGACGAGTTGTCCCTCACTGCTTATATTCGGGCACCAAGGCTCACCCAGAGGGGTCGCGCCCAGACTCTGGCTGAGCAGTTTGCGAGGTTGGAGCCTAGAGCAAGACCTTGGTGCTGTGGTTGTGCTCAGGGAGTTGTTCATTTCAGCTCTCGGTGCCCAACCCCGGAGCCACTGAAGGATTTGCCCCAGCCCTGCTAGGTTCAGGCAGCCAGGGCAGCCGGGAGGCACGCTCGCAGCAGCAGAGGTGAGCTGGGAGGGGACCCCTTGCCCTGGGGAGCTGGGAGGGCTTCCTGCCTGAGGGACCTGGCCATTCCTTCCACCCCTCCCCAGGCCAGTCAGTGACCGTGCCTTCTCTTCCTTTGCTAGCACAACACCTGCTGCTGCAGCACTGGTGGGAGGGAGCGGCTCAACATCCCCAGCTCCCATCAGCCCATCGCAGCACGTAGAGGGCATGGCCACAGAGCTGGAGGACCGCTGTCCCATCTGCCTGGACAGCTGGGAGGAAGCCAGCTTTGTCATGCCATGCCTCCACCGGTTTTGCTATCCGTGCATCCTGCGGTGGGCTGATAGAAAGCCCGAGTGCCCCCTCTGCAAGAGGGGGATCCTCTCCATCTTGCACTCGGTGCGGGCGGACGATGACTACCAGGAGCATACCATCACGCTGCCCGTGACAGCCACAGCCGTCGTCCCCCAGGCGGGAGGAGATCCCAGCCACCCAGCCGCAGCCGCCCACGACCTCCACCACTCTGGAGCACCCCAACCATGGGCTGCAGAAGGGGTGCCCAGGGCTCCCGTGGGAGGCCTTCAGCCCGAGGAATGGGTGCTCCTTTTCCGGGAACACCCAACCCTCCTCGAGGCCCTGCTGCCCTGGCTCCAACAAAGGTTGAGGCACATCTTCAGGAACAGGCAGCTGGAGGCAGCCGCAGTAGAGGGCACCATCACGGCCATCCTGACCAACCACGGGATGGATGAAGAGCTGCTGGCCCGGGCGCTGGAAGGCCGCCTCCAAAACCGCACGGCGGCATTCGTGCAAGAGCTTCTCCGTGCCGCCGTGCGACGGTGCGGCAGGGAGGCCCGCCATCTGCTGGACCAGCAGGAGAGCCCAGCCCCCTCCAGCAGCCCTGCGAGATCCAGCGCGGATGATCTCCTCAGCACCTCATCCGCTGCTGTTGGTGGGGGTCCCAGCAGCCACCTCTCTGCTCCCGTTGCCATCCCTGTGGAGCAAGAAGAGCCCCAGGAGGAGCTGGGGGAGGCTGTGCCCGGGCCCTCCACTTCCAGCCGGGGCAGTGAACGCCCCCCTGGGGGGCCGCGGCGGCCCCCAAAGAGGACGAGCGGCAGCCCCGAGGCCTCTCCGGCCAACAAGAGGCCAGCACCCCGTTGGTGATCCTCAAGGGTGCCTTGGGGGATGGCCAGATCAGGACTGGGTCATCAGCTGCGGCAGACACCAGCCCTCAAGGGCTCCCAGAACCACCAAATCCCATGACCAAACAATGAAAATCAAAGAATAAAAAAATAATAAAAACATGAAAACTACAGGAAACATCTCAGTGTTACTAACAGTGCAGGTGGTGTTGCTGTCCCTGCCCGTTTTTTGCCAGGAGAGGTGGAATATTAATGCTGACGGGTCCTCCACATATTTTCCACATTGTTTCCCCTAAAGGCAAGTGCTGCCCAGCTCCAGGCCTGCATCTCTGCAGCTGGTCCTGCGGCAGCTGTTTCCAGCCGTGGGGTCTCCAGGGCCAGCCCATCACCCCAGGCCTGGCCTCCTCCTCACCGCACCCTCTGCCCCCACCTCCCGGGGCTCTGCTCTCCTACCAGCCTGCACTGATGGCTGCAGCCTTGCTACGGCAGCGCCCAAATCCCTCCTCCTCCACTGAGTCACGACGTGGTGCCGCGCTCTGTTTCGCCCTAGGCTCATACCCTGCCAAGGCAGGACCCCCAGCAAGTTCAACAAGGGGAAGGGCAAAGTACGATGATTTTGGATCACCAGAAGTGCTGCCACAGGCAACACGTTCCTCGTGCTCTCCCACACTCCCACTTCTGAGCACCAGAGCAGGTCTTCCCAAGCCCTTTGACCACCTGCCAGGCTGCAGCTCCTGAAGACTTGTGCGGTGTCCACTTGCCACAGGCGCAGTCCATGCTGACAGCCATGCTGACTAAGTAGGATTACTTTACACGCAGGCAGGCCTGGCAGCTGGGAGTCCTGACAGAGCAGGCTAGTATGGGTGACATTGCAGTGGGTGTCTACTGTAGGCCACGCAGACAGGAAGAACAGGTGGATGAGGCCTTCTACATACAGCCTGAAGTAAGCTCGTGTTTGCAGGTCCTCGTGCTGTTGGGGTAATCCAGTAAGTGCTGAAGAAGCACCAGAACAGGGCACAAGCAAGCAAGAAGGTTTCTGAAGAGCATTGAGAGCATGTTGGTGACAAAAGAGGCAGAGGAGACAAAGAGGAGAGGTGCTCTAAGGGACCTCATGTTCACCAACATGGAGGGGCTTGTTGGGGACGTTAAGATCGAAGGCAGCCTTGGGCCGAGGTGACCACGACGTGGTGGAGTTCAGGATCCTGAGGGAAGGGAGAAGGGCAAAAAGCTAGATTACAGCTTGGACTGAGAAGTTATATGCTTGAAAGCATCCCATGGGCTAAAGCCCTCAAAGAAAGTGGGCGCAAAGGAAGTTGGTTGATATTCAGGAATCGCCCCCTCTAAGACCAAGAGTAGGCCACCCCCGTGAGTAGGAAATTGGGCAAAAATGTCAGAAGACCAGCATGGATGGTCAAGGACCTCCTCCTCACACAACTGTGCCCTGAGACAGGGGTGCATCCCGGCCCAGACCCACATCTCTCTGCCCTGCCCCAGCTCCCGCTAAGCCCCAGCTGGAGCCTCTCCTACCCACAGACACACGCGCTCCCCCTGCCCAGGGCCCCTTGCCCAAGCCTGCCTTGCCCCTGGCACCTGGGCAGGAGGTGTCCCCGGCACCTCCCCGTCCAGCGCGGGCAGCCTGCCCGGGGAAGGCAGGCCTGCAGGGCAGCCCTTGGGGCTGGCTGGCCCACAGGGTGGCTGCTGCTGCTGCTGCTTTCTAGCCCACCAGGAGAGCCTTCAGGAGGCCCTTGCCTGCCCTCTTCATAGATTTCTTTCACAGCCCCTTCTGGGGCATGCTTGGCTTTTCCACTCCTAGTGCCACACAAGCACCAGCACTTTGCTTGTCTCTCTTGCCAGGATGTGGTGTTGGGCACTGAGGAAGCCATGGGGGAGAGCGGCTCTGCTGCAAGGGCTGGCACCACAGGCTAGCCGCCACAGGCAGTACCACTGGAGGCAGCAGCAGACTCCCAGTGCCCCATCTGCCTGGGAGACGTCAAAAGGCAGCCTATAGGCCTTCCGCCAGCACCAGTTCTCCTTTGCCTGCATCTGGCAGTGGGCCAGGGGGAGAGATGCCTGCCCCGTCTGCAGGAGCACTCTGGAGCCACTACTGCACTCCGTGCAAGGGCACGACTACGAGGAGGATGTGGTCGGCTTGCCCGCCCACCTGACAGGAGGACGGTGATGGAGAGGGCCTCTCAGAGGTACTACAGCCCGTGCAGGAGGCCCGCCAACAACCACCTCTCAGCTGCAATAAGGGGGCCAGCTGGCACTGACCCCACACACAGAGGCAGGGCGCAGCTCCGGGGCCCTCCAACAACACCTCCCTGCACGCTCCTGCTCCCAGGGCTTCTCAGGAGCCAACACCACCGAGCGCAGGAAGCACCTGGCCGGCCCAGCTGCAGCTCTGGACCTGAGCAATGAAATGGTGGAGCTGCGACCCCTCAGCATCCACCTCTGCTGCCTCCAGTAAACACCCTGGTGCTTTCCAGGGCATGTGTCTTTCATGGCCAGAGAGCAAGCCACTGCAGGGCATGCTTTCCAATGCTGTCTCGGCATTTCAGGAAAACCAAAGGGGAGAAGAATTTCTTGCTGGGCAGGATGGTTTCATTTTACCTGAGTGCCGCAATGGGCAACATGTCCCTCATGCTCTCCCAGCCTCCCACTCCCATGCAGCAGGGCAGGGCTGTCCAAGAATCTTTAGCAATGCTCCCTTGGAATCCGCTTTTAGGGGTTTAGGCGTTCCATGAGGGCTGGTCAGTTCTGAAGAACCACCAGGTCTGTAGTTTCCTGGGTCTTCCCAGGAAAACAGCGTGGCAATGGTTCAAAGCTGCACGAGGGGAGGTTCAGAGGCGTTTCTTTACCAAGAGGGTGGTCAAACACCGGAACAGGCTTCCTAGAGAGGTGATTGATGCCCCACGCCTGTCAGTGCCTTAAAAAGAGGCATTTAGACAATGCCCTTAATGCCATGCTTTACCTTCTGGCCACCCCTGGAGTGGTCAGGCAGTTGGACTAGATGATCATTGTAAGTCTATTTTATTCCATCCTAAACGTATGTTTGTGAAAGCTGCTGAACCGAATGCAACCCGACAGTGGTTTCCTGACGCTGCAGCTTCTGGAAGGTTTGGAAACCTTTGCTACGTTTCCCACTGGTGATGCTTGCTCTTCCGGCACTCCAGAGGACATCCCTTCACTGGCTTGTGACAGTTGTGCTCTGGGTCGTGGCCACTCAGTTCCTGAAAACTTCCATGCTCAGGGATCTCACAGCCTCCCTGGGCAACCCACTCCAGCGCCCAACGTTCCTCACAAGGATTTTGGTTTTCCTTGCTTCTCTCCAGCCCGAACCTCTGTAGTTTCAGGAGGAGCCACTGCCTCTCACCCTCCCACCAGGCAGTGCTGGGAAGAGCCTGTCCCCACCCCCTTGATGCCTTCCCCGTAGGCACTGGGGTGTGCTGTGAGGTGCCCCGACACCTTCCTCTGCTCCACGCTGAAGCAGCTCCAGCCCCCCAGATCCTCCTTGCCTCCGCTGACCCCCTCTGCTTCATTGACCTCTCTCCTGTTGGGGACCCCAAAGAGGATGTATTCCCCGGGCGGGGCCTGACAGGTGCTGAGCAGAGGGGATCCCCCTTGATAGGGGATCCGGCTAGGGGAGGGAGAGAGCTATGACCCTGCCGTGGGAGGAAGCAGGGGAGCCCAGAGGGCTGGCCAGCGGAGCTGGAGTGTGGGGAGGGCCTGTGGCACTTTGTCCTGCAACCTCCCATGGAGGCATGAGGTGTTCCCAAACGTACCCTCTTGCTGTATGTACCTAGAGGTGTCTGCCACAGCCAGAGTGACCCGACGGGGCCCTGGGAAGGCACAGCCGAGGCCTCGGTGGCTAGCATGAAACACCGATGCTGAGCACAAGCCAAGAGATGGGGGGATGGCGTGGGCTGTGGCTCTGTGGTAAACCCGGACACGTGTGCTGGGGCCACAGCACTGCCGGGGTGAGCGACGCAGGCAAGGGTGGCCTGTTCCGATGTCCCCCAGCAACGGACAGTGACATCACCAAGCGACGGGTTGTGACGAGTTGTCCCTCACTGTTTATATTCGGGCACCAAGGCTCACCCAGAGAGGTCGCGCCCAGACTCTGGCTGAGCAGTTTGCGAGGTTGGAGCCTAGAGCAAGACCTTGGTGCTGTGGTTGTGCTCAGGGAGTTGTTCATTTCAGCTCTCGGTGCCCAACCCCGGAGCCACTGAAGGATTTGCCCCAGCCCTGCTAGGTTCAGGCAGCCAGGGCAGCCGGGAGGCACGCTCGCAGCAGCAGAGGTGAGCTGGGAGGGGACCCCTTGCCCTGGGGAGCTGGGAGGGCTTCCTGCCTGAGGGACCTGGCCATTCCTTCCACCCCTCCCCAGGCCAGTCAGTGACCGTGCCTTCTCTTCCTTTGCTAGCACAACACCTGCTGCTGCAGCACTGGTGGAAGGGAGCGGCTCAACATCCCCAGCTCCCGTCAGCCCATCGCAGCACGTAGAGGGCATGGCCACAGAGCTGGAGGACCGCTGTCCCATCTGCCTGGACAGCTGGGAGGAAGCCAGCTTTGTCATGCCATGCCTCCACCGGTTTTGCTATCCGTGCATCCTGCGGTGGGCTGATAGAAAGCCCGAGTGCCCCCTCTGCAAGAGGGGGATCCTCTCCATCTTGCACTCGGTGCGGGCGGACGATGACTACCAGGAGCATACCATCACGCTGCCCGTGACAGCCACAGCCGTCGTCCCCCAGGCGGGAGGAGATCCCAGCCACCCAGCCGCAGCCGCCCACGACCTCCACCACTCTGGAGCACCCCAACCATGGGCTGCAGAAGGGGTGCCCAGGGCTCCCGTGGGAGGCCTTCAGCCCGAGGAATGGGTGCTCCTTTTCCGGGAACACCCAACCCTCCTCGAGGCCCTGCTGCCCTGGCTCCAACAAAGGTTGAGGCACATCTTCAGGAACAGGCAGCTGGAGGCAGCCGCAGTAGAGGGCACCATCACGGCCATCCTGACCAACCACGGGATGGATGAAGAGCTGCTGGCCCGGGCGCTGGAAGGCCGCCTCCAAAACCGCACGGCGGCATTCGTGCAAGAGCTTCTCCGTGCCGCCGTGCGACGGTGCGGCAGGGAGGCCCGCCATCTGCTGGACCAGCAGGAGAGCCCAGCCCCCTCCAGCAGCCCTGCGAGATCCAGCGCGGATGATCTCCTCAGCACCTCATCCGCTGCTGGTGGTGGGGGTCCCAGCAGCCACCTCTCTGCTCCCGTTGCCATCCCTGTGGAGCAAGAAGAGCCCCAGGAGGAGCTGGGGGAGGCTGTGCCCGGGCCCTCCACTTCCAGCCGGGGCAGTGAACGCCCCCCTGGGGGGCCGCGGCGGCCCCCAAAGAGGACGAGCGGCAGCCCCGAGGCCTCTCCGGCCAACAAGAGGCCAGCACCCCGTTGGTGATCCTCAAGGGTGCCTTGGGGGATGGCCAAATCAGGACTGGGTCATCAGCTGCGGCAGACACCAGCCCTCAAGGGCTCCCAGAACCACCAAATCCCATGACCAAACAATGAAAATCAAAGAATAAAAAAATAATAAAAACATGAAAACTACAGGAAACGTCTCAGTGTTACTAACAGTGCAGGTGGTGTTGCTGTCCCTGCCCGTTTTTTGCCAGGAGAGGTGGAATATTAATGCTGACGGGTCCTCCACATATTTTCCACATTGTTTCCCCTAAAGGCAAGTGCTGCCCAGCTCCAGGCCTGCATCTCTGCAGCTGGTCCTGCGGCAGCTGTTTCCAGCCGTGGGGTCTCCAGGGCCAGCCCATCACCCCAGGCCTGGCCTCCTCCTCACCGCACCCTCTGCCCCCACCTCCCGGGGCTCTGCTCTCCTACCAGCCTGCACTGATGGCTGCAGCCTTGCTACGGCAGCGCCCAAATCCCTCCTCCTCCACTGAGTCACGACGTGGTGCCGCGCTCTGTTTCGCCCTAGGCTCATACCCTGCCAAGGCAGGACCCCCAGCAAGTTCAACAAGGGGAAGGGCAAAGTACGATGATTTTGGATCACCAGAAGTGCTGCCACAGGCAACACGTTCCTCGTGCTCTCCCACACTCCCACTTCTGAGCACCAGAGCAGGTCTTCCCAAGCCCTTTGACCACCTGCCAGGCTGCAGCTCCTGAAGACCTGTGCGGTGTCCACTTGCCACAGGCGCAGTCCATGCTGACAGCCCCAGCTCTCGTGGGCCCTCCTGCTGCTGCCTCCTCACCGAGACGTCCCTGCTCATTCTCCGGGCACACCAGTCTCAGCCTTTCTCTGACACCTCTCTATAACAGCAGCACAAGTCCTCCAGCTCAAGACCCTGTGGCTATGCTGGGCAGGCAGGACGGGCTTGCTCTGCTCTTCTCAGGACATGCTGTCTCTTTCTGGGCTCACTGCTGGGCTCCCCAGGGCTAGAGAGCGATGGTGCTACTAGAGCAAATTCAGCCCAGGGCTGTTTAGGTGATGATGGCCCTTAGCCACCTCACACAGAGGTAAATTTTGGGGGAGCTGGGCACTGTTTCTCCTAGGGAAGGGAAGGCTCAATTCTGATGTCATCATGCATAGAAAGAGGAGAAGAGAGGGTGCAAATTAGATGGAAAGAGGAACTTTCAAGTGGCAATGAGTGAAGATCTCCACCCCTGGAGATCTTCAAAAGCTGTTTGGAAGTGGTCCTGGGCAACGTGCTCTGTGTGAGCCTGCTTGAGCAGGGTCATTGGACAACATGACCTCTTCAACAGAGGGCACCCCTAACTAACATCAAAAACTCCCTGACTCAGTTTCAGCTCCTGCCAAAAGCTATTATTGTAGTAACACATCCCAAGTAGCTTCCAGCATTTGAAATAAATTAAAACCTCTCCCAAAAACAGGTAACTGCAATATTTTCTGCATGTAGTGGAGAGTTACAGATAACTGTTATAAAGGAAGTAGCAGCATGTAAATTGGAATAGATTTCAGTGATATTGCAGAGCCTGACATTATGATTGTGCTGCTTTTGTCGTCATTCCTGTGAATGACCACAAATGATACCACTAATTCAGATGTAGGTAACTCCTAATGTCTTTTAGGGGTTTTACAAAAGTCATTTTCTTTTTACATGAACTAAAATGGACACAGAATATTGTATCTTTGTGTGTGCCATGGAACCCAAAATTGCTAAACTCAGATAAGTTAGGAGTTGTTACGAGTTTTAAGATGAACTCTATTGAACTTGACATTTATTTTCTTTCATCTGGAAATATCCTTTTGGGTCACTCTGCTATGCTTTAATTTTCTCTAACATATACTAAGGATTGGAAAATTTTGACTTCTACATGTTAAAATTACGTATTCAACAGATTTTTAGTGTACTAGGAATAGAGGACACCTCCAAAACACTGAAAATATACTAAGATTACAAAATTCTTTGGTCACACTTTTAGGACTTTTTTGTCATTTGAATTGCCCAAATACTATCTAATCTAAGAACACTGGATTACTAACACTGAGGATTCATAGTCCAAGACATGAGAGAAATTCCCTAAAGACAGATAGGAAGAACAGCAGTTCAGGAAGTCAAAGTCATTAGAAAGCTTAGTGGTAGCAAAGATGACAAACTTGGTAGTACACAGTAATTAGCCATTTATTATTTAAAACATAGGAGTGGTGGATCATGACACCATTTCAGCACATTTTCCACCCTCTGTACAATTATGCTATCATGGCTGCTTAAACCTCAATGCCTGGTGAAGCATAATGGATTTGACATGAAAGCTGCTGACCTTTCCCAAAGAGCAGGTTGGACATACCCTTCTCCTCCTGACTGCTCACTCACCATATCTCTTATGCTTACAACCGACAGCTGTCTTCACTGTGGACACCAAGTCCAGTATTTTGTTATTATGAAACTACTGCAGACAACTAACAACCACATACCGCTTGGTCCCACCAGACAATCTAGGTGTAGGTATTTAAACTGTACGAAAAAAATAACAGATATGTGATTCAAATTATTAGGCTCTTAAATTCACTGATTAGAATTCTTCATATGATGTAATAAACAATCTGCTTTACTTAGAAAGGTCACTATGAGCAACTATGTGTAGCCAGAAACAACTTTGACCACAGTCTTCAAGATCTATCCCAGGAATGGTAGAACTAGGAAAGTAAGCTTAGACATAACATATTTCGGGCAACACTGGGACTGGTCTTGATATGTTTTGTGCTACTGCTGCCAAAACTATGTGTCACATAAGACACACATATATATACTCTTGCACTGATAAAATCATTGTGAGAAAAGTATGGATCTTTTTCCATAGCATGTAAGTGGAAATAACAATATTAAGATAAACATGCTGTAGGTCAGAAGGTGCAGTGACATCTTGTCAGGCTTGATTCAGCTCCTGTGTTGACTAATAAGTACCTGCCTACAGTTATTCAGTCTGAACTCAAGAATTCTTGTTGCTGCTACTGCTACCCTTGCTCTGAAATACTTCAAGCAGGGAAATATTTGTTGTCTGTATGCCAACTAATCTAATTATTTATGATTCCTAGAAAAGGTCACAGAAATAATTTTCCCTCTACCTTTCTTTCTCTCATTCTTCCTCCCTATCTTTCCTTTCTAACAAATAACTGGGGAGAATATTGCCAAAACTTCTGAAATAGGATAGTAGACTTGTTTTTTTTGTGCAGCTACATGGATTTCTGTTGTAGGCAACTGAAGTCAAAACCAGGAAAAAAAGTCACTTAAAACAATATTTCCTATTTGATACAACAGTGTTTACTTGTCAAAGCTGTTCACTGATTAATAAGAATCAAAATGGAGTATTTGGTTCTATTTTTATATTCTGGACCAATGTGTTTTTCTCTTAGAGCATGTTTTACTACTACTGCTGGTATCAAAGGCATACTACAGTTCATTTCAGTCAAAATACAGCTGCAGTTATTATATAATAATAAAAAGCAAGAAAATGTCCCAAAAAAGAAACAACCAATTTAAACTACAGTGGGTGGAACTGGAATACTGGTACTCTAGTGCACATTATGTCTACATTAGTGACTAAAAACCTCTGCTGTCAACTGTAGTGCATTGAAGACACTCCTCAGTTAACATATTTCCTTTCACAAGTCATTGAACTTTGAGAATGACGTAAGATGTAAAATGTCTTAATTGGAAACAATAGTGATATTTGCTTGAAAATGCACTCCCCATCCCAGCTGAAACATTAATGAAGGCAAACCATTTTAAATAGCCTGGAATTCTAACACCAGTCTTCTGCTGATTTTAGAAAGCTACATTCCTGACACTAGAGAGAACTCAATCATTTACTGTGTAGGAATTACAAAGCTTTGTCCATTCCAAGTAATTAAATGGAATTAATCTTGTAGGAAATAGCTCATTATATTAAAAAGGCAATATCTATTTAATCATTTACATATATTTTAGTGCCATCAAAATAAAGTGAAACCAAATGGTACATTGGATGTGTTTTGCTGGAATTCGATGTGGCATATATCTGCTGTCAGCTTGAGAGCAGTGTTCAGACTAGGCTATCCACTTAGGTTAAAAGAATGACATTGACATAATCCCAATAAGAAAAAGGAAAAAGGCAGAAATGACAAAAATTCTTAAAAATTTAATCTCAGTTATGCTCATCCTCACTGCCACCACAGAAACTACCTTATAAAACAAGCTACAGAGGGAAAAACATTATCTGTCACCAAGCTGCAACTTAGCAAAATGATGAAATTGAGAAAGAAATTCCCCAATGTCCTGGGATAACGACTACAGTCCCACAGAGGAATTGTAGTAGCCCATCGACTTTTTCCTCCAAAACTGTGCACGTTGTAAGGTCAGGTTCTCACTCTGAATACAATTATTTTGTGTCTGTCTGACCCTCACTGACTGTGGCAATATCAGCAAATCCTACACTAACAAAATCAAGAATACAAAATACCTAAACTATTTCATGTCATAATACAGAACCTATATTAATTTCCAACTGGAGCTCACAGATGTTATATTACTCATGAATCTTCTGATTTTTTGAAACTCTCCTTACTGGCACTTTCACACATAATACCAAAATAATATCTTTTAAATAACCCCAAAATAATGTAAAAGTCAATATGATTTTAAAGCATCTTGATTTTTTTTTTTGTGCTAAATAAATTGCCAGTTTGTCTAATTGTTTGGTACAAGTAGTGCAGCTGACAATTACAAACTTGATCAGGACCTTATAGGCGATTTATACTAATCACTTGTTGATTAGGTTTGTTTAATAAAGATAAAAATCATCTGGTACAAAGAAGATTTCCCCCCAAAAAATCTTGATCACAATTGGTGGATGAGAATTTTTTCTGTTGACTTCTAAGTAGCAAGATTTCACTCCCCAAATGGTTGTCCAGCATCCTACCACAGATGTTGAAAGACTGTTCTTCGTTGAATAATTTGTGTATCTTAACTAAAGTGACATATCTAAGGCACGATTAAAAATATATCCAACCAAACTGAAACATGATATAATTAAGGTACTATACTAAATTCTTTCACCTTCCAAAAAGTTATTCCAAACAAAGCATTGTGTTGAAAGCATTTCCTTACATAACATCCCCCAAAACATCCAAGAGATTTATAGCTAAGAACAAGCCTTAAAAATACCAGCAAAGTTACACAAAAAAATAGCTGAAGGCTAAGATTCATAGATGGTTGGATAACCCAAAAAATGGTACAGACTAACCACTAAAATGGTTAAAAATGGGCAACATAAAAAAAAATTGCATCTCACATATATTTATATGCATAGCCAACCTTTTAAATTTTTCATTCCTATTCAGTGGGGAGAGAGGGGAAGAAAAATGTGTGCTCATAGTAGGTGGAATGTCCCTGGGAATTTATTTAAAGAAGATATGGTTAAGTAAGGCATAGGTTATGCAAAAACTAAGCCATCTTTTCAGATTTGGCACTAGAATAACTCCATTGATTTAAGTGAAACCATATTACGTTAAAGGAGAGTGATAGAAGACTCCAGCTGATTGACTTTGGCAGCGGTCACATAGTTAAACCACCATGTATTACTTTAAAAATGTATTATTTTGTTAACAAACACAAAAAGCTGACATTATTATGCAGAAGTTAAAGCAGGTTTTTGCATTTTCTGGTGTAAATTTGCATGATACAAGATATGTACATGGTTTAAGAAAATTCATGTGATGTACTGCTACAAGAAATACTATTTAAAATAACAACAGATTCTTCTTGAAGTTTTATTAATAACTACTTGATCTTCTAATCCATTTTTTTCCAAGTTAATGAGCAGGTGAAATTATTAATAGACCAAACTTCAGTGTAATTTAAAGTACAGGTATTTCATCATCACTATCACTGTATATAATGTAGTATTTCTTGCTATAAAAAATGAGGCCAAGGGCAGCTGCACCAGTCTTACTATTTTTTAAACATAGTCAAAATCATTACATTCAACTCACTCTTTGCCAAAACTGGACTGGCTATTTATTTCAGGTTTAACCTCACCCGTAATTAGCTTTCTACACCAACTAACATCTGCTGAAAAAGTCCACAAGCAAAACAAGAGTAGCTCAGTAGCTACCTTTCTTCCCTCCACTTTGTAAATATTAAATAAATTGTGGTCTATAAGATAAGTGAAAAATCAACAGTCAGGGGTTAATATCTCATTAAATAACACCCTGCTTATTTTTTTCGATAACCTGAGCAACAACCACCTACCTTATAGTTCTATAAGTATCACTGTATGACAATAATGTATTATGACTCAAAACCCAATATGTCTATTATTTAATATCATACAAAATTCTATAAGTCTTGAAATGGTTCTACAGCCACTAGACATGAATCAGTTTGAATTATCTCAAATCCACTGTGGTAGAAAACAATAAACCAGGAATAGCCTGCTAATCATTATTTGGACAATGACATTTCAAAGATATGTCAGATGAAATGTACAAAGCAGTCAGATACATCAAGTAACTTCAGTATTTCTCATCTGTAATGCCTTAAGTCTATAAGAATTTGGTATTTTAAAAGGGAAAATAATATACAAATCCAAAGTTATTCTAAAAATATTCTATTTAACTATGGTAATATTTCATCTTGTGAAAGAATGCTAAGTTCTTGGGTAATGACTGGGTAGGTAGGACTACCCAATACTTGATTTTCTTTTTGGAATTCAACTGTTCAACTTCTTCAGACAAAGGCAAGAAAATGATGCACACTGAAAGTCTATGACAATAGTTAAGGTCCTCTGACCTACCCTGCATGCAAAGCAATGGCAACTTCAGTCAACATGAGGTATCTTCCCCTTTCAAGGCACAGAGAAAATGGCCCTTAACCTTTCCTCTTACAAGACCTGTTTTTCAAAACTTGGCTTAGCAAAACTGTGAGCCCATCCATGGAATTTTCATGCATGCAATAACTCAATATTCAAACTAAATGAGTATCAGCCTCTCTGATTCAACATTCTTGCCTACTCAAATGCATCCTTATTTCCTACACTGCAGAAGATGGATCTTATTCATTTGCTATTCTGGGAACTTCCTCTTCATTTAAACACCGAACAAGTCCAATTATCCCTCCAGACTTTCATTCTTTAATTTCAGCTTTGATTTCTAAACCCATCCATTTACTATACTCCTTGTTCTACCCCTCTAGTATGTTTAGGTGAACTACAAAATATATGTGGTGTACTTTTAAAAAGGGTTCATCAGGTCCATAATTTCATAACTTTAATTATGCATTTCTTTTTCAAAAGTTAGTAGTGATTTATAAGTCTAACATACAAAAGAAACAAGAATAAAAGATAAAAAACAGGTATTGACTGAAAGTAGATCTAAAACAAATGATCCGCACCAGAAGTAGAGGTCAGAGTGATGCGTATGCTCATAATGAGGAATACAAAACTTGGTCTAGATTTTTTCCATAGTTATTTTTAATATAAATTTCATATTTCCTCCATTCTGAAAACATGGGCAAAACTTTTTACCAACTTTTATTGTAGTTCATTATATTATGTTTATTGTTAGCTTGCTTTCATTTTTCTTTTTCATGAAGTCACTATGTAAGTAACCCCAATTTTATATTTTATTTTCTGGCATATTTTACAGAGACTATTCTCACAATTTTTCCTGTAAATGCACTCTCAAAATAGAGTACATAGATGATGGCAGGGATAACACATGTTCAGGGAATGAAATTCTAAGTCGTCTTATTGAATATGTAAATTTTACTGTCTTAAGAAGCCCGCTATGCCAATGAGCAAAGGCATGACCTTAACTACGCAGTAACTAGACTATTATAATAATGTATTGTAGGCCTTAGCTATTTTCTTACAGTAAATCTAATGATTATGCAGTGAGATTTATTAGATAGATATATACACAAATGCAAAACTTTTCTAAACTTATACCTAATAACATGTCTACTTACACAGGCAAATTGCTCAGTGAAGTATCAGCTAGGTTAGAAGGAGTCCTGGTTTGAAATAGAGACTTACACATTTATTATTATGCTGTTCAATTACTGTGCCTTACTGAAGAGAAATGCATCAACATATTTATTTAATAAATGGAATGAGCCTCCCACTTAACCTGATGGCAATTATTTGGAAAATTTATATGCTTCTGTCACAAGACAGCAATTCAAGAAAATTAATAGACCATCTACTTCTAGCTGGCTTATATATAACTGTTACGAAGTGGCACTGCTTCAGCAAGCAGGCAGTACTGCATTGATTGCCTTTGACAGGTGTGGCTTGTGGATGAAACAGGAAAATTAACTAAGGATTCAGTGAGGACCTTGGTATATTATGCAATGTGAATCTTCTTATTTGTCCTGTATTTTTCTTTTCACTCTTTTAAAAACTATAGAAATGCATTGTATCTACTGCATATTACCAAATCAAAATTTTCATTAAGGAAGAAATATCTATTTCCTCACCTCTGAGTTTTGTCACAAGGTTATTTTCTGTTATATGCCACATTTTCTTCTACTTTTCTACTATATGCTTGTATTATAAACACATCATAAATATTACTCTTCATAACTATTTTCAGCTTCTTGTTGATTTCTTTTCATGTTGACAAATATATAAAGCAGGAATTATGTATGCATTTCTTCTATGATACTTTCTATACATTAACATGAATTGGACATTTTATTTTTGTGAAACATCAGAGTGGAATAACAGAGAGGTAGCCTCCAGAGTAGATACATGCTTTCCAGTATTAAGAATAGATAAAGTAGATGGCTATTTTTCACAGAAAACCCTTTCATTGGTCTGTAAAGTCATCAACGGGAAGATTTTAATGCTTTTACAAAAAGCATCTAAGAAAAGTTAGAAAAGTTTGACTGACCCTGTCATTTTGTGATATTTTTTATAATTTGATGGGTGTTGGCACCAAGGAATTTAACTATCCTTGACTAAACTGACTGCCAAGAACCTACATGGCAGTATGTCACTTGAGCATTCTAATTACATTTTATAAATAAATTGCTCTGTGGAGCACATGCCTTCTATTTATTGCCTAGTCACATGATAGAGTGTTATTTCGTTTTTGTAACTGAAATAAAAAAAAACTTGTTAATATTCATTTACGTGTGATATGCTAGGGACAGAGGAAAATCTGTGTAGTTGAAAATAATATGTTTTACTAGAATAATTGAGTATAGTTAGAACACATTTGGATTATTTTCTTTTCTCCCAACCCTTCTTCAGGTCTGAAATAGAATCTGCAAACTTCTAAGTTCAGTGTAAGTTAAGGTCAAGAACATAGGAGTTACATTAGAGATGGAGTAAATAAATGTCTGCTGGTAGTTCATGGAACCAACTGCAGAAAAAAGAGAAAAGGAGAGGATTATGTTAGTGGTTATCTTACAGGAAACAGAAACATGTAGTTCAGAATATTTGGAACAAAATGGAGTATGTATGGAGAAAAGGTAAGGGAGAATAATATGCAATAAAAGCAAATATGAAGAGAACATACTGTGTTATAAGAGATCTTTAACATGCTGTAAAACCAAAAATCTCTATAGAGCACAGACGCACATTCCCTTGAAAGCTCTGTTTGGGTGGCTGCATCAGTTCTTGCAGCTGGAGGAGCCACAAGGGATGCTGAGCGCACAGCTTTTTGCTGGGTAGATACCATGCTTCTGCTGTTTTCAGCTTCTTGCAAGAGGGTCGCAGCCTCTGTTTGAAGTGGCAGGGCCCTCCCTGCACATCCTGCCTACACAAACTGCAGCATCACGCTCGCGCTCCTTTCGGGCCATTGAGATTTTCCATGGTTGATCCTGGCAACACTCCCACCACGACAACCCCCCTCGAGAAATCTGCTGCCGTTGCCACTGCTGTGCTTCTTGACCATATTCCAGAGTGAGAAAACAGGACAGTTGATGGATCTCCTGCCAGCAATAAGTAGCACTAATGGAAGAAACAGGTGATTGAGATCTTAATATGGTAGTGAATTATTATGTATTCTAATTCTACCTACCTCTAAAATGAAAAATAGCATTAGTTTATATAATAGAATACACAGGAGGGAGTCGTATCACCCAGAATTTGTTTCTTCCTCTATCCAACTTTCTGAAGCAGTGTCATTTTCCTTCATAAAGAAAGAGGTTAGATTTTAAGTCGCCATAGAGGGTTTTTGCTACTTAATAAATAAAAAATGAAGGAAATAAGACAAATGGGACAATCTGATTCAGTTATCATAAAGAAAGCTACATGGTAATTTTGGGAAATATTTACTGCAGAAAACTTAAATTATTTTTTTAGCACTCCCCATAGGTAAAGGAGAAAAATACCACAAAAGAGGCGAATACTTTTCATCAACCTGTTACTCACAAATTATAAAACAACTGAAAATGTGCTAGCCTGTGTAAAAGTGCAGAGATCAAATTTCATTATTAGATTTCTATCCATATGATATAGGTACTTGAATAAGACTGTTGATTAAAATAAAAAGAAAATTTCAATAATGAGGTAAAGACATTAGGTCTTCAAAGAGATAAAGATATTATGTCAGTAATTGCAGCTTTTAGGAATAAATTGGTTGAACCATCCAAGCCAAGGAACAGAAATTCTTTTTCATAGGCTTGGTTGGATGCCCTGGAAGATAATGTGAGGCACTAGGAAAAGAGAGCAATGGGCTAATGCATTCTTCAACAATGTTAGGCTCTCTTAAACAAACATCTATCATCTGAGAATTTATGAGCTAGAAGAATAATGCTAGAACAGAGCCTCAGAGATATCTTTGTTTTCTAAACATTAGTAAGTAAACTGGTGGAAAAGAAGTGAACAAACAGATTGAAGTAGTTTGTGTGAGACTTCTACAACTATACTCAGTAAGGTTTGGCAGCTTTGCTTTGAACGACATTTAGTTTTACCTTGTTCCCACCACGTCTGTATTCCAGAGCTATTCTGCCATCACTCACTGGTTCACACTGTTACCTCTGCATTTTACAATGGAGGTTATTTAGTAAGCAACAGATTTGCAGTATGGATTTTAATTTCCTCAATAAGGAATTTATTTCAGAAACACCAAAGTAGTTTTGTGAGCAACATACGATGAGGGAAACAATAATGGAAACCATACTACTGCTCCAAGCTAAAAAAAGAATACAGATTCACATAGTGTAAGTGCTTCTTTTTTATTTGTCAATTAAAAGGAAAACTTAGCTGAGGGAATAGATTAAAACAAAGCCAATGGACCTAGGTTGTTATTTTAAAATCTTGCTTTAAGACACCAGTCAAAGGTGCAGAAGAGGCAGCGTAAGTCAGCTGCCTAGAGATAGACATAAGTAGTGTGACTGGTAATTGTAGGGGGTGGTCTCTAACTCCCAGCCTCAGACTGAAGAAAAAATGCTGTATTTCCTCTGAAGATAAAAGCAAGAGGCCTACCATGCAAAGGGATGTGTCAGAGAATAAGAACAGACAAATTAACCTGAAAGCCACATAGCTGAAAGCCACAATGTACGTCATTTGGTAGAGCTGAATGGAGGCTTGTGAGCTCCCCATTTAAATTTCACATGGCACACTACTATAAAATAATAGATAGCTTCAAAGAAAAATAAAAACAGTAATTCACTCGAGAGACTGCACTTGTACTATAAACAAGAAAAAAGAGAGCACTGCTTGGGCAGCTCTGATAAATGGTGACTAAGCTCTAGGCATGGAGTCAGCTGTGTTTTACAAGGATGAGTGAATAACGTGTATGAAAGAAGAAAAAGGAAAGTCAGCCCTGTTCTTACGAACCAGTTCCAAGATGTTCAGAGCTCCTAAATTATCACACACCCCAAAAATACTCTTTTTCAGAGAATCATTTGAGTATAAATCCCCACTGACTACCCTTCATTGCTTACATATGATTTTGTTCTTGCTTTTCCTGTATTTTAATCAGTCCCCAATCCTTTCCACCAAGTCTTCATCACACATGCTCTAATTCTTATTCAGGCCTGATCATACCTCCTTTCTTTCTGCAATTTGCTATATTCTCTTCCAGGACATGACTTTTTTTGTGCAATCAAGCTGGTCTTAACAGTTGTCCTGTTTATCGGTTAACCTTTTTGTACATCACTCTGGCCAACACTCAAGGAAAAGCTTACATCTCTTTTGGTTAATAAAACTGATTTAGTTATCCAAACACAATTTTTATTTTTTTTTTAATTTGAAAATAATACCTCTTAACATCCATAGTACAGATATTTTACACCTACACCTAGGTAGCTTATGTTCTGTGGTAAAAATACAGCTGCCTTGTTCATGGTGACAGTTAAGTCATCACTGGAATTTTAAATTAAATAAGAACCACAGGCCCTAAATATGCTATGGAGTGTAGGGAGAAGAAGAACACAATGAATTTAAGCTAAAACTTCCATAAAAAAATTTAAAGTATTAAATTCAAGTTGGAAGAAAAAAATGTTTTTCAGCTCTTTAGAGAAAATAAAAATTCTATGTATAGCAACTCTAAAAAAAAAAGCTGAGATCTACTTTTCCACATAAATCTTGCCATTGCAATGGATAATAAGTAACTAGAGAAATACGATTCAATAGTACTTGGATTGTCATGGGCCTACAGCAGCATTTTAAATGTAGCTTTGTTACTTAATTCATTTAGAAAATTTTGAAATGCTTTGCCATATTTTTATGCTAAGATAAAACACTTTTTAATGAACAGTTAGTTTTCAATGAAAACGAGTCTCCTAAGATTATATTCTACTAAGAATAAATAAGAGATTGGTAAGAAGCTATTTCAAAATACAGTTCCAAATCAGGTGTGTAGATAGAAGACTGATATTCTGCATTTTCTATATACTTTCAGAATTATAATAATCATTACTGTTAAAAAAATACCCTTTACCTGAAAAGACATCATCTTTCCAGTAACAGTTTCTCAGTGTCAGGTGATATTATTTAATCCATGCCTTATTCTTGAACACACTGCTGACTTCAGGCTGTACTTCTGAGAACTACATTAATGGTATGCTAGCACCAATTGAATCAGAAAACTCTTAAGTAGAGCGATGTTGGCTATTAAATTATCAATTTATCATTTTTGCCAGTTTGGCACAGTTCCATTTGTAATCAATGAACTTCTTTATTAACTCAGGATTCAATGCATATCAGTACTTCTGGGCTTTGTATTATTTTTCATTCCCATGTGAAAGACAGCTGATAGAATTAGTGAAGCATGACTCAAAGTTTTTAATCTAGGAGGGTTTTTTGTTTTATACACACAAGATTTCCTTTTATATTCATATTTAATAATGTTCTTTCATAACCTCTTTAATTTCCTGTTCATTTTCATGCAATATGCCATTACAATGTATTGAGTTTTGTTAAAGTGGCTTAAAGTGAGTTTATGAAGAACTGATTAGACACCTGCATATCTCTTAGCATAGTAAAATTTCCACATTAATATAAAGCTCTCCCAGGGTTCAGTGGCCGTTTATAACTTCTCACTAAAGTAATCTGAAATTGAACTTTCTTGCAAAGTAGTTATGATATCCAATGGAGGTAAACTATGACTTTCTTGACTACATAAAATCCTGTTAAATATTAATCCAGAATATTTTACATATATATATGACAGTTGCCTGCTAATTCAGACTATTGAAAATAAAAACATGTACTTGGCTCTCACTAATTTAATCACATAAATATGTTCAAGTTTGGATAGTTTGCCTTTTCTGAGAGGGGTGAAAGGGAATCTGGAAAGTTCTGAGAAAAAGTAGATTTTAAAAAGTCATCATATCGAAGATGAAATATATAATATAATTTTCAAAGGTTCTAAAACCTGTGTCTTAGGTCACTAGGATCTCACTATTAGCATGAACTGTCTTCCTTTGTAGACACCTCTGGATGGATCTTTGCCAATGGAAGTAAAATATCTGTTCTATCATCAGATAACTTTCAGATGTAACAGTTGAGATCTTGCATTTCTTGGCTAAGAACTATGATATTCTTCCTTTCTGCTTTCTTCCACTGAGATCCCATTATTAACTTGCTAATCATATAAGCATCTTAGAACTTCCATTTAAAGTCCAAATGAAAAATAATTTATTCTAAGTACCTATCTCAAACTAGTTTATCTTGAGAATAAAAGGATCTATATGTAGTTCGTTAACTATAATAAACCTACATTAAATGAAGTGAGTGTTCAAGAGGCTAAGGAAAGTCCTCCTTACAAAGCAGAAAATTCACCTTCCATGCACTCTTTAAGAAAACACAGTGACATAAACAACAATTATGACAGAAGAGGAGATACCCATTTTCAAAACACTGCTGGGGGAGATTTTAAACCATGAACAAGACTGTGTCTTCATGCACACATGACTCTGAGATGGGCTACATTGCAGGGTAGTAGACTCAGAAGTCCAAATGCTTCTGGAGTTATGTACTGAAGTCTTTGCCATTCGCACACAGGGCTGTTTTAGTTTGTGCAGCTATGGAAATACACTGAATAAACCAAATCGCAGAAGGAAAGATTTTGTTTCATTTTAGGATAGTCAGCTGTTCATCTGATATAAAAAAAGAGCATGAACTTTGCGCTCAATTCTGTAGATAACAGTTACCACTGACAACACCTTTTCACACCATAACAGATAGGGAAACTGAAGATGCGGGATAACTGGAAAAGGTTACTGGTTAAAACATTTAAAAATGTATATTCTAAATTCATTAGCAAACCACAGAGTAACTGACACTTTATATATCAGAGTACACCCAAGAAGAAGCCAGTGTATATATAAGCTTCTTATCAGTGAAGCCAAAAGGAAGCACATTAATGTTAATATATTTAACTCATTGCTTTATACGTTACCTTTCATGTACATATGTCTGGCAAACTAGTTGTAATAAGCACTTTCCATAGGAAGTAGTTTTATTGTCTAAAACCACTGGGCAGTATGTCTACAGTACATACACCAGGAAATTAAAGAGTAAAGAAGTCACTCTATGGCTTTGAGGCCATATAACACAGCATGGTTCACATCCATGTGCCTAAACTCCTTTACATACCAGACGAGGGTGGTAGCATTCAGACTGCCCAACTGGCACGGCTCCTGGGCCGTGCCAAGCCCTGAAACACATCTGGACATTGTCTAGGAAAATGCCAGCTACCCTGGGCTAAAGCAACAACACGGACCACGGTAACAGCTTCCCAGTATAAGTAATCATGGGCCACAGCTCACGCCTCTCCTCTGGGCCTCTTTGGCTTACTGATTTAGTAGCTGATCCAGATTAATTGTATGAAGGAAGCCAACAGGGAATAGGGAGTTTGGACACACTTATGGTGCCTCTTAAATGTTCCCTGGCCTGAGCTCCCATTTAAACTTCCAGGGAGGAATAAAAAAGCCTACCTTATATCTAGAAAACCAGTATCTCCCTGACATAAATAATCTGCATACGTATCTTCTTGTCCTATGTGGCTAGGCTGGCTACCACATCCAAGGTAAACATTTAAAGCATTGGTTATGTAAGAATACATGATAGTAGTAACGTTACTATACTGGATATACAACTGGACATAGAAGAGAAAGAAAGCATCTTACCAATAATATAATACGCAAAGAAAAATCTGTTTTTCTTCAAACCTAAAGCAGGCAACAACCACAACTTCGGTATGATTTAAAGTCTGGAGCACCTTAAGACTAAAGTTTCAAACATTTATTTCACATGCTTAGTTTCACTGCAGGCATTAGAAGCCTTTGATCAGCCTGTGCTCTTAAGATAGAGTTAATAGAAGTAAAATGGTAAGGAAGACTCTTCCCCAAGGTGTTCAGATGTGCTCCTACTTGTCTCAGGTTCACTATGCCATATATTCTCTCCAATCTATTTGCTCAGAGGAGAGCATCTACATACTGTAGATACCTAAATAAGTGGGGATGTGACCCTTTAGAGTACAAACTTGTCGGCTAAAAATTAGCATCTCGTTGCAAAGGTGGAATTAGTAATAATCTCTCCACTGCAGAACACAGAATCTTTATTTCTACCACCGTTTGAGAGGAAAATAATTTCCAAGAGTGCTAAATAGCTTAAATTATATAAAATATGGGAGCAAAAACCCTGAGTATCTGTCCTTTTATTTTTTGTCTGGTTTACAACAGTAAAGAAAACAGCAGAACTTCTTCCATTCTAAATCACTGGGCTACAGACTAAGACTGAGAAGAGATGGGCTTTTAAAGAATACAATGCACATGACTCTTTTCTAAAAAGGATAAAAAAAAAACCCAAGCCCCAGTAGAAAATCAAGCACCTTTTAAAAAATAAGTTAAAGTGAAAACTGACAAGAAAGCTAGTTTGAGACTCAGCATTGCAGCCTGTGAGATACTGGTAGAGCTGCAGGTCATAAAAAATGTAGCTTTGAGCCATCTGCATTTGTTCTTTTCTATGCAAAAATTCATCTGAAAAAATTTCCATGGAATTAAAGTTATTGTTGAAAATTGTTCCTTTATTCTCACACAGCAAGCAAGCTAGTCTTACAGGCATTCAGTTAGGCTGTAACTGTATCATCCATCAGAAATTTTCCTCATTTTGTTAAACTATATAACCATAATTTTCTTCTAAAATGTGGTGAAACGAACCCCATTTTTAATGTGTCAGTGAAAACTAATCACAAGATGGGGAAAAGACCTTTTTAAAACGTGCTTTTGGTGACAAATTACCCACATAGCTTACTTTTTATTCATCATTATTAGTTTCACTCATATTGCCGTACATAAAAAGCTGCCACAGTTTCCTTTAAAATGCTTAGGCAACTGAAGTAAAATATACTTGTCCTTTAATTTCACCCTAAAAAGGGTTTACTTGGTAAAAAAAATAGTTATTTCTAATGGTCTCTAAACTTCTGCCATAATGAGGACAAACGTAAGATTTACTGAAGACACAGTTAGAATGATTTGATGTCTGTCTGTTCACTAACATTCCTTACCACTATTTCCTTCTGTTAGGGTGACTATGTAAAGTTTAAGGCTCTCTACACAAATAAAAAGAGGCTTGTCCCAGCCATTTAACACTGTTTTAATGCAGACTAGTTTTGATGGTTGGCCCCTTGTTAGATGCTCTGAGATTTAGAAGGTTGTCAAACTAATTTAACTTGTCTGAAGTGTGAATGTAAAAAGAATTCATCTGAGCTACATGCCTCAAACACAGTTCTCATAAATATTTAGTTTCCAGTCCAATCCACCTTTTGTTAAGAATGGGACTCTCTTCATAGACAGGAAAGAGGGCATTAGTCTTCTGAAAGGCAAAATAAGTTGCTCTCCAGTTGGCTGGTCAGGTGGTCCTTTTTTTATTTTTTAGCTTTTAAATTTTTCCTTTGTACACAGTGATCAAGGTCTACAGGCTCTGAAAGCTCTTTCTATAAATTGTCCAAAATGAACTGGTGCGAACTTCTATTCTGTTTAATGTTTTCTACACTATGAGACAAGCCAATTTAGAATCAGCATTTATACCATGTAATGTGTCCAGAGAAGTTCTGAAGATTTTCAGGTTAACACCCACTGGGTTTGGGTTAGGCAGGAACAGCTAAAATTGTGTTAGAGCTATGTCCTGTAATGTTAAAAAAAGCAGAACATCAGAATTTCTTTCACTACGTAATTATTATCAGTATCAGATTATTATCTGGAAAGAGATTATGGACAAGAATTAAAATAGAAGTCCAGGGTTAATAATGGGTACACTTAAAAATTTATTAGTTAACTCAGAGACAAAGCATAACAGAAAAGTCTGGCTTCATATTTCACTAAGTCTACTGAACAGCCAAACTTTTGCCAGAGTTTTCACTTCTAATACAGCTTAATTCTTCTGAAAGTTAAAATTAAGTAATGGCTCAAGAACTCTCAAGTGGCTACAGCAGGAAGCATTTAGCCAGTATTTGTTAAGACTGGTGTAGTATTCCAGTAAGAAAGAACATAAAACTGTCAATGCATAAAAGGTAACAGATTCAACAGAAGAGAGTTATTTAGAAAAGCTAACACAATATTTTAAAATAGAAAATCAAGTGTCAGGAATAAATACATTTTAGGGATATTTTCATATTCTTAATATTCTTAAAATAAGGCAGATCTACAAAACAAAATTTAGAATATTAGAAGTTATGGAAATAACTAAAAATACTTTTAGGTATTAATTACTCTGTAATTATTTACAAGGCAAAAGCTAGATATGCATAAACATGTTTTAGTCTTTGACAGCATAGCATATGCTAGTAGGAATTAAAGTAATAAAATACACACTTAAAACTGTCATTTCAGAGGATGCAAATACTGCAGTGTGTTTCATAGGCAGTCTTACCTTTTACAAACCCTGTGCAATGCACAGTTGGTAAAGTACAGAACTGGAAAGTAATTTGCAACAAAATGTGAAAGTACAACTCATACCACTGCAGGAAACATTGCCTTTCAAGATGGGTTTTGGAGAGGTACCACATTACAGTGAATCACAGGAGTTTTAAGTAGTGGATTAGCAGTTGGCCAGCAGAGGCTTAAAGTCTATTCAAACAAGATATTGATTAAACCAGGAGAAAAGGACAAGTCATGAGGAAAAACTAATCTAAAACTCTTTTAAAGTAGATATGTGAACATTTAAATGTTGACCATTTTATAGCTAATGGTCAACTGAATCTGCAAAAGATGCCTACAGACTGTAAGGACTTGAAAAATAATAATCCCTTTTCAAAACAAGAATTTTCACCTCAATAGATTATGCAGCAATGCCATTAACAATTTCCATGAAACATCCCACATGAGAGAAGTGAGAGATATAAATGCCTAAAATTTGATCAGCAAGCTGCATAATTTTGATTTTAGGAGAAATCACAAAGAAATATTTAAGCCGTTACACAAAACTTTCCCGTATGAGAGAAATGGACATACTGGAAAAAGTCCAATGAAGGGACACAAAGATGACAAAGGGACTGGTGCATCGCTCATACAAGGAAAAGAGGGCTGGGGCTGTTTAGCTTGGAGAAGAAAAGGCTCCAGGAGGACCTTATCCATGTATTTAGACACCTGATGGGAAAGCATATGGAAGACAGAGCCAGACACTTCTCAGTGGTACCCTGTGACAGCAGAAGAGGCAATGGGAACAAACTGAATCACAGTTGAATACAATTAAGCATATAGAAGACCAATTTACTTTGAGGTGGTAAAACACTGGCATGGGTTTCCCAGAAAAGTTGTGGTTGCATTAAAGGTAGGAGTCTGAGGAATGGCTAGGGGAGATCCTACCATTGAGTCACGAGGTTCAGACACAGACAGGACCCCCTTGCTTTCTAAACTCCTTCTCCAAGAGCTGTCTAGGTGCATGGTTTATTTTCTAAGGGGTGTAGAAGTAACCACCCATCAGAGTATTTGTTGTTAGTAAATCATTTGGCAGATGCCCAGGCCGGTCACATTCAATGAGAACGATCATGGCTAGATTAATGATTAGTGCAATTTATTAAAGCAACAGATACACAGGTTCTTTTGATTACCGGTGCTAAGATTGCTGGTTACAAGACACACATAGATACCAAAGATATGAGTAAGACTGCTATGCTACAAGTGTGCTAAACAAGTATGAGGAGACTCGATGCAGTGGAGATTTACAGGGCAACTCCGATGTCTTAGAGATTTACGCGACTCTATGCATTGGAGATTTACGAGGTGACTCCAATGCCTTAGAGATTTACGTGAAACAAATATGAAGAGACTCTCATATGAAGCGACTGTAATACGAAGCGTCTCTAATACATTAGAGATTTAAAGTGACTCTATATAGAGGTTTCTAATCTTACCCACAGGTGTCCCAATGGGGGGGAAGAGAGGCCCAGCCTGTTGACAGATCCCAGAAGGCAGAGCGGTATCTTCCCCAACACCCTCTTTCTCTTCACATATTTTACATTTTATCTTTCAGGTGGAGTTTGAGTGACTCTAGTCACACCTACCTTTATAATGATTGTTGTAAAACTTTCTTGCTTTGCTTTTAAACATGTAGACTAGAAAACTTCAGAGCACATGCCCGGTGAGGGGTGGTCGCACCTTAGAAGCAGGTAGCTTTTGGGATGGAGGTGTGTTTTGGTATTATAATGATATTATAATGAGCGAAGTTCACCAAAATGACAGCATTTTGTCAAAAGTATGACGGACTCTTGGCCCAGGGTGGAAAATATGAGCGTACCAGCCTCACAGTACCTCAAGTTCCCATTTATCACAGAGCCTGGCCACGATGCCTCCACACCACTCCGCTCTCCAGACAACTGCTCTTAGACAGAGTACAGCAAGTTCTCCTGGCATTTCTGACCTCCAAGGTTACTAGGGAACTTCCATGGAATGGATTCCTCACATATCAGCTGCACTCCACCCTGACAGCTTCTCCAACGCTGTACCTTTTCTAAAAACAAGTTTAATTTCTGATTCACCTTCAGCAATTATTCCACAGTTGTGGAGTCACCATCCTTGAGGATATTCAAAACCCGACTGAACACAGCCCTGAGCACCCTGCTATATCTGACACTGCATTAAGATGTTCCTGACAACCTCATTCATTCTATGATTCTGTATTATTTCCAATAGAATATATGTGCTTTACACAGCAAGAATATATAGAACTAACATTTACTCTGAGCATGTTGACAAAGGCTAACTAAAGAAATGTCCATGATTATTGTTCGTATGTGGGATAATGAATGACAAGTATATCACAAAGTTATTCAAATACATTGAGAAAAATCTTAGTATGTTATGGAGAACTTTTCATCAAACTGCCTGTGAATTCAACACTGTAAAATGTTACATTATATTGAATTGGAAACTAGCAATAGTGGCTACTATGCTCCACTGTTTAACAGGTGTGAGATGTGCAAATAAGAGTCTTTGGTCTGCAGGCAATGGTTTTCGAATTACAAACACTGGTGTGCTGAAGGATAATTATTTATAAGAAAGGGCAGGAATCATCATAGTGGTCATGTATCTCCTATATGACCTATTCTGTCTCACACAGCATGATTTCATATGCCGAATATTAAATGCAATGACCTGGAAAGGTTGCTTACAGTCTATCAATGCCAGTAATTTATCCTTACAACATGTTTTCATTGTCCTAATAATCAAAATGACAAGGATAAGTGGTTAAACATGCAGTACATTAACATACTTTGGTGTCATCTCTTATGCACTGCCACCAATTTGCAAGCCTCTATCGGATCATGTACACAGCTCCCAAGGGTGCCACATGCTTACGGGTAAGCATGTGCTCAGTGTGTAACTGCTTTTGAGCACTAAGTCTCTGCAATGTCTCCAGTGCAGAGACCCCCCCAGGGATGTTCTGTACAAGCTGGAATGCCTACCCTGCATACCACTGGTCACATGATAAGTCCATATTATCAAATTGGAATTGAAATAATTAACCCTCTGTTTGTACACGGCTGTGCAGCTTCTGGCTCTAAACCCTGTTCTTTGGCAACTAGCTTGGGTATCTCTACCCAGCCTGCAGACAACGTAAGAGGAACAAAAATGCTGTGATCATCTAGCTCTACCTGAGGCACAAGAGATGGAGTGGGTTTGTTGAGAAGGTCTGTTGGTCAGCAGAAAAGGCTTTGAGGGTTGTTTGGACAAAATCCAGAGTTTTCACTGATGAATAAAACAGTGTTTAAAAGCAAAAGCAGATGATGATCCACATTCAGCTAAACGCCCAAACTGCCTTTCCTGCTTTGGAGCATCCTGACTAGTTCTTTCCTAGGCTGGAGGTTTTGAGGGGGAAGAACAGTCCAGGAATTATTACCAGAAGCAATTTGGACAAGACCCTGCCAAGCTTGATTCCCTCCCCATTAGGTTCTACACAGTAGCCCAGCTTTGATATAAAAAATATTTGACTGACCTCTTTAAATTATCTCTACTTTTATGTAAACCAGAAATATTAAATTATTAATATATTATTATTTATAATGCATAGAATTATATTTTATATTATAAAATATTGTACTCTAAGGTAATAATTATATCATTGATTATAAAATTAATAATATAAATAGAATTGTATTTACATTATTTTATTTAAATTATTTAAATTATCTGTATAAATATATCTGAAAGAATTATTGGTGAAAAGGAAAAATATAGGGAGAAGAGATTTGTCAGAGAGGATGAAAGAGTGTCAGCTTCATACTGTTGAAACAAAAACAAACTACAGAGGAGAGCTGAATTTCTGAAATAAACAGTGCTTGTCAGATCTTTGAGAGACAGTTGTGGAAAAGGGGAAGAGGCATAAACATGGAGGACTGTATTTTACTCCCAGATGCCATGGAGGAATACACAGACAAAATATAGAGAATTGTATAGAAATTTAGTTGTCCTTTTCACCCATCTATGTTAGCCTAGTTCACCATCTGAAAGAATGATCTAGCCTCTATGAAAGTACATTTATTGGAACCCACTGTCTCTTAACTCCAATAGAAAGCTCCTGACTTCATTTATTTTTTTAAATAAGAAGAACGAATGTTTTAAAAAAAGGAAATAGTTCCATTGGAATTCCCATTCAAAGCTCGGGCTCACTCGCTGCAAGACTATCATGACCCCCCATCTTGATTCAGCTGCACTGACTGAGAGTTTCACCCTGTTGCAAAAGATGTATAGTAGATACGTGTGAACCTTACTGTACTGAAATGTAGTTTTATGATTTTAGAGGAAGATTTATCTATAATTATTTTTCCACTAAAGAATTGAGATTATGTTGTGGTTTAACCCCAGTCAGCAACCAAGCACCACTCAGTCACTCACTCACCCTCCCTTGCTGTGGGATGGGAGAGTGAATCAGAAGTGCAAAAGAAAGAAAACTTGTGGGTTGAAATAAGAAGAGTTCAATGATTGAAATAAAATAATAATAATAATAATAATTTTTAAAATGATATAATAATAATAATAATGATGATTTGTAATGAAAAGGAAAACAACAAGAAGAGAGAGAAATAAAACCCAGGAAAAACAAATGATGCAACTGCTCACCACCTGCTCACCAATGACCATCACGTTCCCAAGCAGCGATCACTGCTTCCCGGCCAGCTTCCCCCAGTGTATATATTGAGCATGATGTCACATGGTTTAGCATATCCCTTTGGCCAGTTTGGGTCAGCTGCCCCAGCTGTGTCCCCTCCCAGCTTCTCCCTGGCAGACCATGAGAAGCTGGAATGTTCTTGATTTAGTATAAGCACTGCTTAGCACCAATTAAAACATCAGTGTGATATCAACATTATTCTTACGCTAAATCCAAACCACAGCACTATACCAGCTACTAGGAGGAATATTAACTCTATCCCAGCCAGAATCAGGACAGATTTTATAAAAAGATTTCTCTACTGAATATTCAACAGCCAATTGGAAGATTTACGCACTGATTTTTATAATTTTCAGGCTATTCTTTATTGGTTTTGCCCCTTTTCTTCCAAAATCTGTTTAGTCAACACTTTCCCCTTGTAAATAAGTTAAAATCTATGGCAAAGTAGCAGTTCATTAGCTGAAGTAGAAGAAAAAGAAAGGAAATATAGAGAGAAAAAGCCTCCAGTCTGGGACAGAAATGCAAGCCATTTGCTTTATTAGTGTCATTTCTTTGACATTTTTAGCTTGGAGATGTTCCCTCTAGGTGGGAGGCCAGTAAAAGAAAACAAAAGAAGCTTTAATGAAAAAAGGTCTTCAATACTCTGTTTACAGATATGAGTAGGTAACTAAAAGCTGCTGATCCCAATTTTCTATTTAGTCTTTGAAGCACTTTCTGTTGCTGAAAGTGCAACAGAACTCAAAACGGTACCACTGCCTTTTATTACGTTGGCTCTAAATAAAAATATTCAGGTTTTTTTTTTTCTGAAGAGCTGGTTGGATTTGCAAAATTAGACTGTTTTGTATACAGAACTGTAAAACTTTATATATTAAATGGCTTAAAATAAAGTAGGCTTTTGATGCATATTTTGTGGCTTATTTATTTATTTGCATGTGCATTTACTCACCTTGACAAAAAGTCTTTCAATTCCTGTTTAACCATAACACAGGGAAGATAACCCAGGGAAAGAAAAAGAAACATGGATTAAGTCAGACCCATATATTAATCTAGACAAAATAAAACAAAAGATATGATTGTGGTGAAGATCAAAGACATTTACTGGTCTCCCAAACCTAGTATGGACATGAACTGGCAAGTACATGGCTGCCCAGAGTACCTGCCTGTGTTCCAGACAGTGAGGGCTTAGGTATCTGCATCCAAAGCAGATTTATCTGCAGATAATCAGATGCTGACTGCATAGAATTCTCATTACTGTTAGTAAAAGAAAATTAGGTAATCTATTATTAGCAGAATATACACCTAACTATTTCAATAATGAGAAAAAACAAAGCTGATAAGTAGTATTAAAATAATCTTCGGGCATTCCACTGTAAAGGCATAATTTGCTGTCTAATTCGGTATGCATATTTACAGTTATATATTAAGGACTCCAGAGGATTTTAGCTCCTGCCAGAATAATTGAATGCCAAGCATCTGCCAACAATCAAATCTGTTAGAAAGCCTCTTAAATAGCCCAGGAATAGAAGAAGGTAAGATAACACTGTAATAATAAGTCTAATCTCAGAGGAAGGAAAGGGAACTGAAAGGCAACAACCAATTTTGGCTTGATTAAAATTTTTCAATTTACATATAATGTAAAGGTTATAATTCTGTTTTCATTTTTACTTGGTGGCAGGCTTCATAAAATACTCTAAAACAGAATAGATGCCATTCATTAATTACTGAGTGCCAACCACAATAATTCTGTCATAGAGTTACCTTACCTAACAAAGACATATAAATTATGTGAATCTCATACAGCCCTTGATGATAACCTTTGCACTTTAATTTTCTTTACATATGATTAAAGAGTGGCAAAAAAAAAATCCCAGATGGTGTTTTGTTAGTAGCTTTTTTGGAGAGATTTTTACTTGCAAACTGCATCTCCATTCAAGGTATTTAAAAAAACACTTGAGAAAAATAATTAACACACATTTCTGAAAAAAATAATTTAAAGAGTCTGATACTTTCATTTAGAGTTCCCTTCTCAAAGGTATTTTTCATTGGAAATGAAAAATATTTCTCACTGTAAATAATTTTTCAGCACAGAGTATACTCTCCTTTTTTACCTTTAATTGAATCCATTTTGGTCTGAAAATTTTAACCCCTAAAATACAGAAGTTTTTTTTAGTATCAGATACAAATATGTACATTGTAAACATGACCTCTTAAGAGAAAGTGAAATGTCCCAAGCTTAGCATCCATGTGAGTGGCAGATCTCATGTGACCACAGGATCACAGCACTTCAAATGTAGGTTCTTTAACTCCACCTACCGTAAGCGGCCAAAGCAAGCCCCTTATGGAATGAAGCCTTAGTCTCTCACCATTACCTATGAACACAATTGGCAGTGATTTCTGCAGCTTGGGTATGTCCTTCGCTTACACAGGACTGACTCTTCATGATGATAGTAGATTTAATTAGAGAGCTCTGACACATAACACCTTTTAAGATGTGGTTTTGATAAAATGAGAACTGGATGTATGGGATGCAGATTTCTTGTGATCTGTTCAAGCAGAAATGAATTTCCCTTTAGGTGAAAAATGGATTAAAACTTTCTCCCAGCACACATTCCTAGTAAAGAAGCCACTTAGAATCATGCTTTTATTTTTTTCCTTCTGCTGCTACACAGCCCTTTCACAGAATGCCACCCTGTTTTCAGGAAAGTAATCAATCTCTTATTCATCAAAATACCTCAAAATTAAAAGCATAAATCTTACAGCCAATCACATATCATTATTGTTTAAAATATTAGAATAGCAGGCCAGCATTTTATAAGGAATCCAATGAGAGCTCTTACCTCTCAAGTCAAGCATGGATTAAACAGAGTGAAAAAGCAGTCTCCTAAAAATGCATCCAATCTCTGAACTAAAGTACACAGTCCTTTTACTGCTGATTTAGTAAAGCGTATCCTGCACTTTGAATCCTTATGTTTAGAACAGAGCTTCCTGTCTGCCCAGAGCAAAAGCAGCCTCACCAAATTAGGTGCACGCTGCATAAAATGATGTTTCTAAAAAAGAAGATGCAGACCATGGAAGAAAAGACAATTTAACCAGGTTGGGGCAAGCAAGCACCTCTGAGGCTGGAAATGACTGGTTATTGAACTGACAAACAAAAGTAGTCTCCCATCAGTAACGTTCTCACTGAAAAGCAAAGATTTTCATCTCATTTTTTAACAACCCCAAGGAAGAAGATATGCATAAAACACAACGAGCACTTGTGAAAACTGAACAAAATTTGGCATTCAATTATATCGTTAGTGATCGCTCTATAGGAAAAAAAAGTCTCATTTGTTAGCTGGAGCCAAATCAGAGGAGCTTCATGGTATAACAAAACATTTATTTGAATTTCAGTGCATCAAATTATTAAAACACAAGGCTTTTCAACATGGCATACCTGTATCCTATTCATTGCTTAGGTATGGGTGCTTTTAATCAGAACAAGTCCATAAAAAAAGGCTTATTAGCAGATACATGCAATGAGTAAAATGAGCTCCTGACACATAATATCTTCTGAGAAATTACTTGCTCTCATCAAAAGAGTAGAATAATCCATGTTTGTGGACACCATGTTGCATCAAGCCTCTACGGCTTTATTTGTGACTGGTCTCTTAGAGAACACAGAACTGGAAAAGTTCTGTCAGCAAGGGCCAAATTGCTGACTGAGCGAGCTGCTAGGAAAACCAGCACAGGTTCCTGTCACAGCTATCGGAACATATTTCCTTGACATACACACACACAATAATTCTTTCTGAAAAACCATGTTCAGCATGGTCAGAAATCTCTGCTGGGGTTCACATCTCACTGGAGAAGCAATTAGTGGAAGGACATGCTACAGCTGGTGCGTATGCTAAACACACTGACATCAGAAACTGACACAGCTCAGTAGTGGCATCACATATCACTGTATTCAAGAATGCATAGAAGCAGTCACCTTCCAGTGATCTGATCCAAAAGACTACATCAGCAATATGGAGTAGTTTCGTGATGGCAAGGAAGAAACAGATAGCAATTAAAATTCTCTCCTATTAAGAAAGCAGCATCTATTTGATGGAGACAATCTGAAATTCACCTTTACCTCTTTGCTGATATTGTGATGAAGCAGAAGTTAACATAAAAAAAAAAACCAAGAAAATTCTGTTTCTTTGCTTAAATATATAACATGTTACTTGGCAGCTCTAAAAGTGCAGAAAACCAAAATGTTTTCTTTTTCCTGCTTATTTGAAGATTAGAGACTTCACATATTCAGTAGGACTGCAGGGTATGAAAAGCTATGTTATCTTAATGCAAAGCCTCAAGTTCATCACGTGAATATGAGCTTTTGTGAAGCTGAGAATTGAATTAAACCATAGAGATATCAGTGAAAAATACTTTGTTTGCTGTTTAGATATATGGGCCATAGATTTAATTCACCAAAATATCTTCCACAAAACATTATTTAGAACTACAAAGCATGTCAGTCCAGAACTGCCAAAAAGAGGACGTGAGCATCATGGCTCTATACATGAACAAAAGCATCTGGAAAGTTACAGTGTTGATGCCCTCATCAATTGAAAGTCACTGCAGCGGTGAAAAACTTGTGCAGCAGTGTCTAGTCCAGAATCTGATGACATCCTCTGTTCTCCCAGTTTTTGCCTCTTGTTTCAAACAACAGTGAAAGTCATTGAGAACCACTCGCTATAACAGCAATGTTGTAATAAAACTGAAACACTGCCAGAAACAGAAAGCTAGCTCAACTGTTAACCAGCCTCCAAAACCTCTAATATCTTCACAGAAGACTGCCCATGCAGTGGAAAGGCAAAAGGCAGAATGACACATAATATGTAGGGCTCATTTAATTAGGTCATCTGTGTTTGAGATTAGTAAGGCAAATATATAACAGAAACTTTAAGTTTATTCATAGTCTGTTTTCTGCCACCATTATGAAAATGTATTTTAAGATGCAGAACCCATGTTGTGTATTGAGTCATATCACTTCCACTTTGTATGCATTAACACTGGATAATTCTGTTTTTCTTGTACTCTTCATTAGTCAACATGAGATTTTGTTTTAATTGGTTTGGGCTTAAAGGACACTTTTCCAGATTTGAGCACTGAAAGCTACTGCATAGAAATTCCTTCAGTATTGTTGCAGACTGTCTATACTGTCATTCATAGCAAATAAAATGTTTTTTCAGAAAAGGATTTGAATAAAAAGAAAAACTTTAAAATGCTCTTCCCTATCCCTCTTTCTCAGGACTGGAAGAGGCAGGCCAGTATAAACATTTTTGTAGGTGATGCTAATATTTAAACAGCAAAAAAAAAATGTTTTCGAAATAGCAACTTCCTCCTGCTTTCTGCTGAATTTAATTAATCAAATTTCATTGTCAAGCCTCCCTACCAATGAATCTAAGAGGTAGAAGGGTAAAACTGTTGTCAAAAACTGCCCTAGTCAGCAGCAAATCTAGGGCTAATGTCTTGGAAGGCATCAAGAACAGGCCCTGAGATGATCAACCGTTACACCAAAGTGATGGTTCTAAGACTTCAGAGACCTGATATCATAGGCCCATGGGCTGGAGCAGCATATAGGTAAACATGAGATTCGTTCTGGTGAATTTTATCCTCCCTTTTTTGAACATTTCACAAAGAAAGAACCTAAATATACCTTCCCTGGTGGCACTATTTTTGTGCTGTACTATCGGAATTTCCCTCCAGAACCATTAATTGTAGTTGAATTTTCAGGATTTTGGTGCACGGAGCAAATTACATAAGTGTCACACCATGCATTCCATTGTTTATCAGATAAATTAATATCCAGCACAGAGCTGGCTCATGCCTTCTCTATAGTCTTGTCTTTTGATCTGGTTTGTTCCAGTCTCTGCATGACAAAGCAGATGGTTAAAATAGGTCTTGGTTAAATGCCTCAACTGCTTTCATATAATTCTGGTCTGTTGAGTTATTTTACTTGAGAAGTTAAGTCTGAAACAGAAGTAATCATATAGTCCATATAATACCACTGCCTATATGTCTGTAGCACAGTTATAGTTTAGAAGAGTTGGCTAAAATTCAGGTATTGTATTTGAGGGGAAAAAAAAATAATGTATTTTGGATAGCATTTCAATTTTGATCTGGATTTGATGCCAGTGTTTGCTACAGAATTTCCTAGCAGACACTTTATTTTATATTTTAAAAATAAACATTATATATTTATGTATGTCTTCAAAAATACTAGTGTGTTTTACATTCATTATATTTTAAAATTAATAAGGAGAATTACTTTCCAGAATCAACTGGAACATTTTTACCTGGCCATCTATTGTTTGTATTTTTAGAAATATAGCTTAAGCAAGAAAATTAAATTATTATTTTAGGTATCTGTTGTTTAGTCAGTAAGAAACATTACCTAAATACAGGCAGAATAGAAATATTTATCTAGCCACATAATCATACAGCATGAAATATAGAGAAGAATATTATTGCTATTAACTTGCCATGTCTTGTATTCTTCAATATTAATTTTTTTATTTCAACTGCATCAACATCTAAAAACTAATTTCAAACAGTTCCAAAATGAAAAGTTTAAATAAAAATGAAATTATTTTAGAAATATTTTACCATCTGTTACATTCAATATTGTGAAATAATTTTACACAAAAATTTCATTCCTGAGTGATTTAAACTAGGACTATCCCAAACAGCCTTCCTCTATTCTACCTTGTCAATATAATCCCTGTTTTTTTCCACAGAGTAACAGAAAGAAATTGTAGAAAAGACTTGTTGTCTAATCCTTACATTGACAATAGCACACTGTTGATTATTAATTTCCAGCCTTTTTATAAAGGCTGGAAATTTCCATATTTCCATCCCCAGGATTTGGAGCCTCCTCGTTGCAAATATTTACTTTTTGAGCTCTTTTCTTGTTTCATCTGACTTTCTCTTCAACTTCTTCCTCTACATAATTTCTTATATTGCTGTTTTCTACTTTTACTGTAGCCATAATCATGCAGTATTAAAATCTTCAGTAGCTGTTTATCCTCCTGAAGATCTCTGCTATTTTTTCTAGCTATCCTACCTTCTTGGTCTCTAATTGTTAAACATATATCACAGAAAATTCTAATTTCCCTGTTGTTGACAAATCTGACAGGCTGTCTCATTTAAGAAAATATTGCATAGAAAGGTCATCTAAAAAACAAATCTTGATAACATAAATGGAACAAGAATTACTTTTACTGTACCATATACAGTTGTTTAAGGTTATAAAATACTAAGGGCTACAAAATTCCAGTACCTGTGCAGTGTGTGATTGATCTTGAGAGGGCAGGAACCAGCACCTTGCAGCCTTCCTAGGACATGAAGAGCCCCAGAGTCAGCAATATGCAGCATATATATTTAGATTTGCTAAATACGAGACAGTGTACCGAGATGGCCCGTGGATTCAAATGCTTCATGTATCTTAAAGTTTTTTCCCTTGACTCTTGTTGTTCACTGCTGTCAAATAATGCTTTTTCAGAGGCCGCTGCTGCACACCTGTCGTGGTTTAGCGGCAGCTCAGCCCCACACAGTCGTTCGCTCACTCCCCCACCGGTAGATGGGGGAGAGAATCAGAAGGGTAACGCTCGTGGGTTGGGATAAGAACAGTTTAATAATTAAAATTAAAAGAAACAACAACAGAAATGCAATGTAAAGAAGAACAACGAGAGGCGCAAAGCCCCGGGGGAGGGGGCAAGGGAGGGGGGAGGGGAACAAGCCGCCGAAACAAACTGCACGCGCCGCAGCCACTCGCCGCCCGCCGACCCGGTGCCGCGCTGCCTCCGCGCTGCCACTGCGCCCCCCAATATACTGGTCATGGGGTCACATGGTATGGGATGAACCTGCCATTGGCCAGTCGGGGTCAGCCGTCCCCGCCATGGCCCTGCCCCTCCCAGCCCCCCACCGACATGGCAGAGCGCGGGAAGCTGGAAAGGTAGCTGGCCCCCCACGGTGAGGAGAATTAACCCCTTCTCGGCCAAAACCAGCACACCACCACACAGAACAGTCCATCTAGACCTTGCAACACATTTTTTACAAAACCTGAGAGCGGACAATGGTCAGAATAATTTTGAAGTGAAAGAAAATAAGTGTTTGATACACTCTCTTGTAGTATAAAGAGCACTCTCAAATCAACCGCTGAATTGACTTCTAAAATTTACAACATACTAGATAGAACATACAAAGTCATAACAGCAAAAATCACTGAGCAGGGATTGGCCTGTATTAATGGGTCTCTGGTCCATATCATCAAGACACCGAAAATTCCTTGGACTATGGCAGAGGAATCTGTTGAGACACTCATTCATTTTGCTCTGTTGCCTTGTAATCCCACATGCCACCTTTTTCCTAGCTATGCCAAGCAGGAGGACAGATATTCAAGAAAGGTCTCTACTTGGAGAAAGGAATTCACAGTTAGATATTTGTAGCTGATTTAACCAACACGAACAAAGTTATAAATCCAGGTTTCAATATCTCCAATTGCTTTCTGGAGTATAGTCTTCAATTTAGAAATTGAATTAATTGATTCTGGGGTTAAAAATATGCCTCCTTCCTTCATGGCATGTAATGGTTGTTTAAAGGACACAGAAACAATTTCCATATTCCTTCCTTTCTGCAGGAAAGGTGGAGAGTATGCAAAATAAAGTTTTAATTTAGAAATATAAATTAACTCTTCCAGTTCAATAAAATCCATAGGTAAATCTTGTAATGATTTTAGGAGATACATTCTGGTCTTTTATATTTCTGTCTCCTTTCCTTCCCCTTAGCAAAATAAAAAAGCAACATGTAAATTTCAAGGAAGAGAGCAAAGGTCCTTGCACTTAGTTGAGATGTTAATATTCAAAAAATCACACCAAAAGGAAATCTAAGCAGTTATCAAGCAAGGCTAGCAACATTTGGTAGGACAAGCTCATTGTAACGACATGTAAAGCTGTTCAAAGTGGTTTGAAAGATTCTGGGGTTTTAGTAGATTCTGCATGATTTCAATTTTTAATATCAATGCAGCACATTTGTTAGTTTTCTAATATTGCCCTTTTCTCTCACTGTATGCAGTATACATAGATTCATAGTAAATTAATTTTAAAGCCAGAGACATATTATTTGTTTAAACTTAGAGCAGCAGCATCCCTCACTCTTACCCCAGGGTAAAACAAAGAAACAAAAAACCCAACTGTGCACTTGTCACGATCCACTCTTGGATAGTACTCACTGGGCTGCCTTGGTGATTAAACTGCCCCGCTCAGCTGCCGTGGTGATGAGGCTTCAGTAGTTAAACTGTCCTGCCAACAATGTTGAGACAAGTTTCTAGTCCCTTACACCACCCCATGGCTCAACATTGGTGGTGGATATAAAGACAGTGAGGAGAGAATAGAAACAAAAGCAGAAAGATTAGATCAGTAACAAAGATTTTAGCTATGAAGGCCAAGACATTGTAACGATAGCAACTCTAAAAAAGGCCAATGCCTAACATCAATAACAATTCAGTTTTCAATGAAAACAGGTTGGGGAGACAGTTTATTCAGTTTGGACTCTTGATGACACAGATTGATGTACAGCTTGAATTTGTTTAACTCCATCAGGTGACACAGTGAGTACAGACCACATATTTGTACAACACGCTGGATTAACTGAATGAAACATGGGATGACACATGGCAAAAACAGTAACATAGCTAGAGCATGCAGTAGGTAAAATAAGATTCGTTTAATCCAAGGACCTCCTGGAAGCCAGGAGAACTTAGCAAAGTTCCAGCCTTCCCAAGTTTGGACAGGAACAGGAGCTAATTTCTGTATTCTGGTGGTAATTTGTTTAACAACCTTACTATTGTCATCGATTTTTAAACAGCAATTAGAATAATTCAATTTCCCTCAGACCCCACCTTCTTCGTCTAGTAGGTAGTTGAGAACTGTGCAATGAAGATAAATTGCAGCTCACGTTTGGGTTGCCTGATCTGCCAATAGGTCAAGGGCGTCAGCTGTTTGGTGATGATTTCTAATATGGCTTGCAGGTGGATAATGTGATTTAGGTTGTAAACGGGTTCTTGAGCATCACTAACCCATTCACTGGGGTTCTACATTGTAGGTCCATAACGTTGTATGATACATTGGGGTTTCCACATGTCTTTACTCCAGGACTGGCCACTCCCATCAGTGAGGGCAGTATCAATTATTTTGGATCATTTTCCCACTTCAAATCATCATATATTTGAATCCCTAAACGGTCTCCACCTATTTCTGGGAGTAGGGAAAACAAGGGACGGATCACACCAACAAAACATATTCCTGACCTGTTTGCTGGCAGCGCTTTACATGCATGATTTCCACATATCCAATAGTGTCCCTTAAGGGCCACTGATCCATTAGCAAAGGGTCCTCTCCAATGTTCTGCATGGGGTGAAGCTTCAAAATAAGGGGTGGGTTCTAAACCAAATGGGTTGCTTCCACCACAATGATATAGTGATTCCTTTGTGGTGTTTCCTCAACAGGGTATGTCTGAACAAAGTTTTTCCCATGTTGTCCTTCAGGTGAACCAATCTATTCTATTACAGTATTTACAGTTGTAAGCTCCTGCTTTCTGGTCCCAAATACAATCATGGCCTACAGTGTCGCCTCAACTGGCATTAGGTGTAAGAGAGCAAAATCTGGGAAATGCATTCATGTATCCCTCATCATTCACTCAGGCACAGATATATATTAATTCATCCTTTTTGTGTGGCTCTTCTCCCGCCTGAACCGCTATGCTTACATTCTGATATATCCACGCAAACATGCTGTTACCCACACAGGGGCCATCCTTTTGTGTTCTAGCCAAACGATACTTACCTTTCTCTGGAAATTTTATGTGCCATGGTGAATCACATGAGCTTTCCCATGTTTTATTCCCTTTTGCTTCACTATATCTACCCACCAACCATTTCAGTAGCAAAAATATAGCTACCCAGGGCCAACCTGATAGACCAAACAGTCCTCCACATATCCAGCATTTTGTGAGCTTATAAACACTTGCTATTTGTTCAGCCAATTGCATAAAAGAATTCTTTGCATCATTCCTTCCATCCCCAAAGTCCCTGAGGGGGTAACTGATTGTTCCAGGGGTCACGGCCCATACAATACAGCAAAAAACCAAAATTGACATTTTGCCCTACAAATCCAGCCTAAGCTTACAAATGGTATAAAAACAATCACAAAAATACAAATGGTTAAAATCAAGTGTTGGTCTTCCCACATTTGGTCACGTTCCTGTGGAGATCTGTGAAATGAAACAAAACATTGACTTTCCCTGCTTGTGCTTCATCTACACAGTTAAAATGAAGGAACAATCCAGCAAGTGTTAATTTTGTGGTTTTTTCCCCAAACATCTTTAGCCTTCCAGGCGTATTTATTAAGGGGTTCAGTGAGTACAATGGAGATGGCTCCAGTGGTTGACATTTCTACCAACACTGGCTGTCCAGGAGAGAAAGTTGGTCCTCTGGGAATGCTAGGAGCTTGAGGTTTTGGAATTAAAGTCAGAGGTTTAGGACAAAAAGCATTTAGTTGGGGGCATCCATTTATTCCCCAGCAACTGTAGACTCAGGTAACTGTGTCCCAGAGACATCTTGCCCAATGCATCTTATAAGGTTTCAGAAATCGTTTTAAAAGACCATTAGTTCATTCCACTATTCCATTGGCATGGGGGTAATACAGGGTGTGGAATACCCACTTGATTCCTTCTTCCAATGCCCACTTCTGTGCTCTAGCAGTGGTAAAATAACTGGCCATTGTCTGACTGAATAGAACTAGGCTTTGGGAAGGAGCTAAACCAAATTTTCAGGGCCCACACTGTATTTTCCCCAGTTGCTTGTGGAAATGCTTTGGCTTGGACTAGGTTAGAAATTACTTCCACACCCACTAATACATATTGTTTCCCTTCCGACTTTTGGAAAGTCCCAATATAATTGATTTGCCAAACTTCCCAGAGAGTCTTTTTATCTCTCAAATGGAGTAGGAATTCTTCCATGGGGTGTCATTCTAGCTGGAGTCAGCATTGTTCACAAGATGAGTGACAGGCCAGCCTCTGACATGTACCTCCTTGTATAAGTCATTAGACACTGTGTGGCCATGTTTAACATGTAGCCATTCTAAAAGCCTATCCCAATTTTCTCCTGTTTTATTCTCCTTCTGCAGAAGGACAATTCTGGCCAACTCATCTGCCCTATTATTCCAATCACTTGCCAGAGTACTCCCTTCCTGGTGGGACAGCACCCATGCCATGTTTGGCAACATCTAAGGTTTCTTGCCACGTCTCCTTTTGCCGCACTAGCACCTGAATCACCTCCCAGTTTTTCTGTTCCCAAAAGGGAGCATTCTGTACACCCTTTGAATACTGCAAATGAGTCAGTGTAGATAAACACCAGAGTTCGCCCCTTTCCCTCTCTCTTGAACACACTCCATACTGCCCCTAACTCTCCCGCATGGGCACTGCCCTCGCCTGCAGTAATTATTTCACTTTTAGTATCCACATTAATAGCTACAGCTGGGTCCTTCCACTGTTTGCTCTCTCACTTGGCTGAGGTGTCTGTGAACCATACATTTCGCAGCTCCTCCAAAAACGGTAGGGCAATTTTAACAACAGAAGGAGGAGGGGTATCTGCCTTCAGAAGGTTTGTCACTTCTTTTTGTATGTTTAACACCTTTGGGGCACCTTCAGTGATTCTAAAACCCCTACAGTAACGTTCGATTTTATCATACCATTTCCTCATAGTATCCCTTTGGGCCACCCCATCAGGGGGGAGGGGTCCCTGCTAACACAGGCTTAATTACCTTAAAGGGTCCCCTTAAAACTATAGGTTGTTGGCATATTGTTCGCTCCAGTTCTCTAAGAGCTAAACTCACTACAAACAAACCCTTTTCCTAACTGGAGTATCGCTTTTCAGTGTCCTTAAAACTCCTAGAATACTACCCAATTTGTCAAATAGGACCTTCTGGTCCTGTCTGCCAAAAATGAATTGACAATCCTGAGTGTGCAAACCCCCATTCAGTCTGAACCGGGTAGTGGGGTGGATAGGGCCCAAAACTTGATGGGTGCTTGCTTCAAACACCAAAAGTTGCAATGCCTCATTGTGGGCTGGAGCACACTCCCAAATCACCCTCTTTTGCAACAGGTCATATAGGGGACATGCAATTATTGCAAACTCTGGGATATGTTTTCTCCAAAAGACCAATAATCCCAAAGAGTGTTGCAGCTGTTTTTCACTTTCTGGGATTTTTACCTGATCCAATGCTGAGATGGTGTCTGGAGAAAAGCAGACTGAACCTCCTTTCCACCAGATGCCCAAAAACTTAACTTCACTGGCAGGAGTTTGCACTTTTCCTTTGGGTATTTGAAGGCCTTTTCCTTCCAGATGGTTAATAATTCTGTCCCGCGTAGCCTGCACCAAAGCTATGGCACATCTCCCTATTAGTATGTCATCAATATACTGATAGACTTTGATCTCTCTTTCTGATGGGATTATTGTCAATTTCTGTGCTAGGGCATGGTGGGCCAAGGTAGGGGAGTGCTTATATCCTGAGGCAAATGGGTAAAAGTATACTGTTGTCCTTCCCAGGTAAAAGCAAATTGATCTTGATCACACTCCTGGAGTGGAACCATAAAAACATGTCTTTCACGTCAATGTTTGCTAAGATAGGGTGGGCCTGTTCTTGAATGGTTGTAATTAATTCGGCTGTGTTGGGTACAGCCGCAGTCAGGCTGTTTGCATTCAAACGCCGATAGTCAATGGTCAGTTGCCATTTTCCATTAGGTTTGTGTACCAGACACACCGGTGGATTGTACAGGGAGTGGGTAAACATTAAAATTCCCTGTTGTTTGAGACCCTCAGTTACTGGCACTATCCCTTCTCTGGCCCCTAATGGCAACGGATAGGGTTTTGCATTGGTAATCTTGGAGGGAGGAAGGGCAGGTGCCATTTGCAATAGGTGCACCTCCAAACAAGATGTTTCAGTTAATTGCCTGATCTGGGGGATGCCAAAAGACCACAAGTTCCCCTGGGTGTCACGCCACTGCCTTCTCTTTAACACATCTATGCCTAAAATGTCCGTCTGAAAAGGTCCTATGGCTACCATGGTATTGATGGGGGCTTCCTCTGCTGGTAACCATAGTGCCACTGAATTCATAGGCATCGACTGTGTTTTAACCAGACCATTTAAGATAATTAAATTTCTGTGTGGGATTGCGATCGCACATCCTTCTGATTCGGTCCGCATCAGTGTGGTGATCTGTAAATTTCCTGTATCCCCATTTCCAAAAGCTTCCTCTCTACCTCCACCTGTGTACCCGCTTCCCTCAAATGCTGGTTCCTCAATTCTTCCTTCAGTTTGGCATTTTTATTTCTTTCCTCCTTCAACAATAGCTTATTTTCCTCCAGTTATTCCTGCAGTGACCTTATGACCATCTGCAGTGGGTTCATTGTGGCATCGGCTTGACAGAGCCCCTGTTTCTTATCTTCCACTGCCACTACCAGACTCGCTCCCAATACCGCACAAAGTGTAGCTTTTGCTTTCCTCAACCTAACCTTAGCTTCTTTCTGCAAAACCCTTATGCTGTTTACTACACTCTGTGGTTGAAACCAATAGTTTTTTACCCAATCTTGTCCCTGGAGTGAGGGGGGAGATCGGTGCACCTCCAAAAGATCATATGCTTTATGTATCCCTTCAGCTGGTGAAGAGACATAAACGTGGGCATTGACTGCCTTCTGAGTGGCCATCTTATCTAACACAAAGGGGTTATATCGTCATGAGGGGACCACACCTTAATATTCCAGTTTTCCCCTTTTCACCCTCAGGAGGCCACACCTTTACTGTGCACTTTCTGTTCTCCAAGAATCCTGTCTGTGACACCAATTAAAAAATATCACAATCCACTGTTGGGTAGAACTCACCAGGCTGCCTTGGTGATTAAACTGCCCTGCTCAGTTGCTGTGGTGGTGAGGCTTCAGCAGTTAAACTCCTGCCAACAATGTTGAAATAAGTTTCTAGTCCCTTACAGCACCATACAGCATGCTTGCCTGACTTCTACACAGTCCCTAAAACCCTTTTTTTCTGTTCTTATGATCAATCCACACTGTGTTATTCTTAGTAAAATTGCATGCTTAAAAAAAAAACCACAAAACTAAACCCAAGAAAAACAGATACAGAATAATTGGTTTCTATCATATTTCATTCTTAAAAATTACTCAACAAGATACCCTTCAAATTATTTTTGAAGAATTATTTTTTCAAATTAATGTTGAGATACATGTAAATATACAATAAAATATTCTTCCTGAAAATATCATTGTGGTCATGACACTTTTCCATGAGCTTAAAATGGCACTGTTAGGTGATTAATGAGAACAGAGTATTGGAAGTTTCATATAACAAAAAGTAGATCAGGAAATATTTTGAAAAGATGGGTAGCAAAAGAGGAAGAGGAGAGGGATCTGGAAATCTGTGAAGTTGATGGTCAGTTGAAAAAAGTTTTATGAAACATATATAATCTGTTTTAAGCACAAAGCACATTGCAATAAAAAAAAGTTTTACGTCTTTACAAATCTAGTCTACACACAATTGTAATGGTGTTCATACAAATTATACTTCTAAAGATTTTACTTTAAATCAGCTTAAGTGTTTTAGTTTGCCGGATACTGCAAAAATAATCACTTAAGTTATTCTCTTAGATCATTCCTTGTTAGGAAAAACACTTGTATTATTTTCTGTATTGCTGAACTTAAAGTCCTGCAGACAATGCACATGAGTTGCTGCAGTCTTGTACCTGTACTTCTATTATCAATTCCAGTATTATGTTATTGAACTCAGCCTGCAGGAGTATATGATCCTGAGTCTTGCCAGAGCAAAGAAAGTACAAGAAATCTATGGTATTCTATACTGCCATAGACCATAAGACCGTAGTAAACACAGACAAACAATACATAACGTGAGCCAAAGGCTGTATTTAGCAATAAGAATCAAAGACAACAGCAGGTAGTGACCAGTTTGCTACATCCACATAATATAGGAGAGGAAGACATGCTTTAAAAACACACCTAAAAGATCATTTTCAGGAAGCATTTCAGCATTGAAATTGCATTAACAGATTTGTCAAGAATGACTTCTTTTCCACAAACCTTGTTAATATGCTAAGAGGACAGTAGTAGAGGAACCATAATTTTGAGAATGTTGTTTGTGGTTAATTGCTACTTAAAGTATTTTAACAAGAATTTTGCCACCCCTTCCCACAACAATAAAATAACATTACATGGGGTTTTTTCCTGCCTGAGATTGTTTTAAATAACATGTAAAGAAAGAAACTTAGATAAGGCCTGACACTTTGCAACTACATCACGTCAAGGTATTATGGTACGCAGCAAAAGGTATCCAAGCATGCTTTTAACTCCAGGGTGGCTCCACTCAGGTACTTCTGCTCCTTGCAACCTGTTCTGTTATTTATATGATTTCAAGATATTTACTTTTATATAATTTATAATTTCATATATATTCATGTATATCTATTTACCTCTTATTCTAGTTTCTATAACTCTTTTGACCTACCAATAAGTCTGTCTTGCCCTGAATTTTCTTTTAAAAAATTTTAAGTTACCACACTAAAAAAAAAAAAAAGCCAAACCCCAAACCAAAAACTAGTAGTGGTGGTTATATTCACCATCATTTCATCTATCATAATGGTTTAGTGTGCTGATCCAAATTTTTTCCTTTAAATTACTTTTTACCCTGTATTATGATGTGAGGCATCCCAAGAAACCATTGGTTTCTATTATATTAGAATAACTTCTTTCAGTCACTCAGCTCTGCAACTCATGACAACACAATTCCACACAGACTGCTAAACGTTCTGACTCATTAGTCAATTCAAATTGTGCTGACATTTCCAAAGTTCCTAAATTGGTTGATTTGGCCTTTTAACTCTATTGAAAAACATTAAATGAACTTTTCTTTTTTTTTTTTTTCTAATCAAAAATGAGTTTCAAATAGACCTCCTCTAGTTTCTTGTTTCTAGGTCTGTACTAAGCCAAATAGCTTAAGACAGTGCCTCTAGTCCAGTCACTAGATGATGATATCAAAAGTAAAGTCTATTCCTATGTACAGAGGAACCAGAAAGATGGTACTTGTTTCACTTAAACCATCCAGATCACATGAAAGTTCCTTTTTTTAGGGCAGGATGAACCTTACACTTCACCTTCTGTAGAGATTATAACCAGATCTCATTTATCTTGGACTAGATGGCTCACTTTTAATTATGCACCGGAACCTACTTCTTAGTATGACTTAAAAGTGACAAGCAATCTCAGCAAGCAATACCATATAAAAATGGAATGTGAATAAGTTCATTAAAAAAAAGAGGAGGGAAGTCAATAAAAAGATTTAAACCTTTGCAGTTGGCAAAGAAACCCTGGGGGTTCTAAGCAAACTCTTAACAGAGAAGGTAAAAAAAAATATAACACAGCTAGAATTAAGAAAAGAGAGGTTATTAAAAAGAATCTTGACAAAACGTTAACTGTGGTCAAAGGAGGAAAGTGGTTAAGATCATTAATTTTGGTAAACTAATTGCAAAAAATGCAAATTCTTTTTTTTGTCTTGCTGAATTGCAAAGGTCGTTGAAATTAATAATCCTGTTTAAAATACATTACCAGCAGGAATGTTGATATTGGCCTAAAAGGCTGAAAAAACTGATCAAATATAACGACATGACAGTACAAAAAAGGACCTCTTGAATCTGTTTTTCCTTTCAAGGTGTTTAGGAAGAAAAATTCTTCTTTAAGGAGGACACATTAGGTGATTGGCGTCAGACTGAAGTGTAAGTAGAAGTTGAGATAAGTAGGCAAAATGAGTGAAGGTGAATAGACATAACCCAAAATGGCCAGGTGGTCTTCTTTCAAAAATCCCAGAACAAAGAACAGCCAAAATGTCTCTGCTGTGGGTAACTTTTCAAAATCATATCAGCATCAATACAAAAGAAGTTGGTGATAATTGTACTAGTTTCTAAAAGAACTTTTGAGAAGAACTGAAGAATTACGGATATTAATCATTTATCTCTTGTAGCCAAAGAAGAAGAAATTACCTCAAATCACAGAATTAATCAGCTCAGAGGCCAGCACAGCTCTTGGAAGAACGCGTTTCTTTACATGCCTCAAGGATGCTCCTGGAACACAGGGAAGAAACTTCCAAGCATGCAGAAGAGAAATACCAAACTAATATTTTCATCTGCAATAGAAACAATCTTGTCAGAGGCTAAGAGGTAACAGGTTAAATAAAACAGGAAACAAATGCCAGACCAGTTTTCAAATAGAACAAAGTTATCTGAGAGCTGCTCTGAAGCCCAGGCTCAACATTTCCATAAATGACCTGGAAAATATGCTAAACAGTGACAGAGCAGTGATTGCTGATTGTCTTAAGCTATTCAGAGTAATTAAGATGAACACTAATTATGAAGAAATGTAGAGAACTGTATGCAACTTAGTGACTGGGAGAGAAAATGGCAGAAGAAATTCAGTTTAGATAAATGTCAAGTGGTGAAGTTGGAATAAATCCTAAACTTCATACACATACTGATGGATATTCTCATGTTCACAAAAAGAGTTGATGGAGCTATTATAAATAGATCTATGAAACTGTTGGCCAAATGTTCTGTGATAGTCTAACAAGTGAAATACCTATATTAAATTGTTAGAAATGCAATGCAAAGCAAGATAGAAAGAAATCCTATGCCTTGGTGTTAATTAATAGAAAACATGAATTTTGAATATGTGTGCAGTTCTGTTAGCACCTTCTTGTCCCTCCCCCAAAAAAAGAATGGAGCTGGTAAAGGCAAATCAGCCACTCCGAAACTCATTGTGAGAAAAACTAATCTAGCTGAATATTTGTAGTTACTGCTTTGTAATGTAGAGAATATACTTTTATACTGAGGTGATATTTTATTAAAATCACGTTCAGCTTTTGGAAATATCAAGGGTATCAAGGGTGTTATGCTACAGTACATGGTAAACATTTCATATAGCAAATCCTGATAATTTCTAAAAGTTGACTTAATCAAATAAACAAATGAAGGTAAATTAAGTTTTACAGCAGTCTGCAGGACCCAAAATAACCTATAAACCTTTTAAACCCAAATCAGATACAATTTTTTTTATTCAGGTTAAAGCAAGAAAAACAGCATCCTCAGAGGGGTTGCATTAATCAGTCAAAATGTCACAAAAATCTCTGAACTGCTAGAAAGTAAGAGAAGTGCACCGATAGCTTAGTACAGTTTGCTTTCTTTCATTTATTTATTTAATAAAAAAACCCCACCTGTTGGTTGCTAGCTAATATAAATATAAGTTACTAAATTTTTGTACTTTTATAATCCCTGTAAAAATATTGTATGACATATATAATATATAAAAAATGTATTACATATAGCAAACACAAAAATGTATTATTCATAAGATGCATTTACAAATAGTTCTTGGGAAATAACCTTATATATACATACATATATCAGTTGTGAGAATCTTGAAAAATAATCCAACCAATCTTTTAAATGCTGATTTTGTTGTGCTGAGTAGAATAGGTTTTCTTCCTCTCTTTTAAATAATCTTATAACTACTTATGCTGTCAGTTGTTCATCACCTTTTAATTTGATGATGTGTTTCACAGTACTTGGAGTAAAATTTTCAGGTTGTGTCAAAAAATGTGGCAACTTAATTCTATATATGGACAGGTTATGGACAGAAAAGTAACTAGTCAAATGCTCTGTCTGGATCTATTTTTTTGAGTCCTTCCAGGGTCACAAAGGCTGACAGAATATAATAAAAAAATTGTCTGAATCAGAGAAGCCCTAGGTCCTACAGGATCCTGTCAGCCTCTATTGGCTAATGCAGTGCCTGGGAAGCCGCTGCCTGGCAAAGGATGAGGTCGTTTCTACAAGATTTCCGTCAGTCTTGCCCCTCTGCAGCCCAAAATCTTGACTTCCCAGCAGATGTCTCAGACTTTCTAATTCAGCTGCTAAATGGGACAAGTCTATTCTCAAATGTTACAAACTGAAGGGAACAGATTGAGCATGTCCTATGAAAAATTATATGCGTACGTGTCATTACACTTTCTCTTTAGGATTAACTGCTGTAAACCTTTGCACACATAAGAAAATAATTTTTAAAATGCATCAGCTGAATACTCATGCAGAAAAAGAGTATTTTGTGTTACTTAAATATATGACAACTGTAGTGCTGATAACTTTGAAGATTATTTCAAAAGGTAAAATCTAGTCAAGTAACGAAATATCTAGACCAGATAGATTTGATTAGAAAAAAAAATACATGCAGGTACATGCATGGATGTTTTAGTGTAATGGTTGTTCATAATTTTGGTGGATGCTAAAGGATACTCACAAACAGTTAAAACTATTAACATATAATACTGAAATACGTTTTTCCTACAGGAATCTAATATCCAGAGCAATACCATAGTTACAGTATTCTTTTTCTGCAAGTCACATTGGAACTATGCTTCACCACCTTGAATCAGTGAATCAATGACCAATAAATCCCTTCAAATTATTCTGTATACTTCTTACATTTTAGATCCATATCTTCCATTTATAGAAAAAAATATTTTAACAGGCATTTTCAGAAATATTAATGGAAAATGAACATAAATACAAAACTAGGAAATGCATTCTCTGTCAGAATAACACTGTAATCAACAAATTAACACACAATCTGTACTTAATATAGAAAATGAGACGTTTAGCATAAATATATTGGAAGACACTTTGTATACAAAGATCTAGAACTTTGAGTTTAAGTTGAATTTAAGCCATGGAAGTCAGTAGATCTCTGTTTTCAGGAATAGCACTCATTCTTTCCCACCAAGTAAATACCTGTTTTAACACTGTTATAACTTTGTCAGAAGGCAAAGGTAGAATGGGTGTAAAATATGGGCATAAGGTTTTAATGTATTTTGTAAAGGTTTTTTTTTTTTGCAAGACAAGAAGATATTCACTCTTGTGTGTCATTAAAAAACCCAAATTTTTAAATTTAGGTTTCTCAAAGGTATACTGAAAAGGTAAATCAACTTGAAAAATCTTAAAAAGTATAAGTCAAAATATTTTAATTTTTTCCTTTCATACTTAATTTTTTTTCAATATTTTCCCTATATTTGATGAAAGTGGATGTGTTTATTTTCTAGGTATGTTTGAGAGCTCTCTTACTCAGTTGTCCTGTGATGAACAAGGCATAATGAACTAGAGAAAGAGATACACCTTAAAAATAGTTAATTATTGCATGCATTCTGGTTTTATTCTCATAAGGTGTTAGTTCAATGCATACCTATTTGGTACATACACTGGATATTTTCTGAGAGACTTTTGTATCTATGCACTTTATTTGAAAACCTGTCAGGAGCTGCAGGCTGATCTGAAAAGCCAAAATAGAAAACTTGCAACCAACAAGATGGAATTCTACATAAGCTTTTAGTGAATAAATTATTCACAGAAAACTGGACCTCAAAAGTTACTGGTTTTTAAGCAACATAAAACTTGTGTTTTATTAATTGTTAATGACAAATAGTCTTTTCCTATCTTCCTTACAAACTGCTTCCGACAGAGAGACGTGCATAACGCTGCACCTGCTCTGTAACGTATACAGACAGAAATGTAGAGAAGGGACGTGACAGCAAACAGGAACCAGGCTGTATACATCCTCACACAAAGACAAACTTTTTTTAAGAGTTTCAAACTTGTATTTGTGTCAGCTATATGAAAATTATATTAATTTAGTTTGCATAAGAGTATGCAACAACACCCAATCCATTCAGCAGCTGCATGGAAGGGGTAGGTTTCACTTTGTTTCCTGGTGAATAATTGTCTCTGGCAATGAGTCACTGTTGGTGTGTCTGAACAATTACTTTAGCAGAGAATTAAAAATTCCAATAGGCAGGTGTGGAAAACCTTCTTTCTTTCATATAAATGTTTCTTTAATAGCATTTGAATCTTACGGAGAAGCCTGATTAAGACTGTATTCCTTGGGATTGATGATGTTGAACAGTTGTTTTGTCAGCTTAATAAAAACTTCATAGAACAGCAACAGATCTGCAGAAGCTTGCTAAAGCCAGTGACACTGACTGGCGGTCAGGCAGTAAGATATCAGTGTGGCTATGTTCATAATATGCTTCCAAACTCAAAGACAAACACCATTCCACCATTCAGACAAGAGCTGTTGGGCCGTTCTTCCCAGAGCTGCAGAAGGCTACATATCTCATTGACTAACTTTAACCATAGCCAGATATGGATATAGATGAAAGTTAGGATATTTAAAACAGAGCTAGCCTGAACATTTTCCACAGATTATGAGAGGGAACATTGTGGGATGGCAGAAGCAGAGCTGGACACTTTCTACTTTGGCCTTTTGGAAACTCTCAGCCCTTGCAGAATAGGTTTGTCTCTTGTTTGTTTCTGACTTATTTTATGCAACTTGTGGTCCATTATTAAACTCTTCAGAACTTGTTCTGCAGAGTAACTGCCTACACTAACGTACCTTTCCATGTATTTGTACATTCTAACATAGTACCTGTCCTTACTGAAGTGTGGTTCTTTCCTTCTGATCTCTAGTCCAGTTTGCCAAAGCCATTTTAAACTCTAATGTTATCCTCCAGCAGTCTTGCACCCTCTTTCACATTAGTACTTTTTGCGAATCTGATAGGCATGACTCTATTTCATAATAGAAATCCATGAGTATTTCTAGACTTTTGAGCCATCAAGTTTGCACTCACTTTAACAGTTCTCTCATCTAGACTTAGTTTCTATAGCTTGCTGATAAGAATGCCAACTCAAAATAATATTAAACGTCGACTGCTTTTCTTCTTCCTATATGGCTACTTTCCGTACTTGTCTCCAAGGATGCTGCCTTGGAAGGAAATTAAACTGATTTGGTAGATTTTGTTCATGACATATCCAGGCTAGCTTGTTACTACTCATCTCTCTGTTATCTTCTAAGAGCTTATAAATAGTATGATTATATGTTCAGTAATATATTTGCCCTTTCCTAGCTTCAGTGATGAAAGAGATAAGGCACCTTATAATTACAAAGTGTATGTATAAAAGAAATATTCAGCTACAGAGGTCAATGTTCTTACTTTTACTTCACAATCAGTGGAATGACAAATAACATTTAAAAAACAGAATCTAATTTAGCCAATTAGAATCACTGTCTAGAATAGCATTCTTCCTTCATTGACTAGAGAGGAAGAGCTTTGGCTTCTGAAAGCTGCAGTTCACTTAACTGTATTTACCCATTTTGCATCCATGAAACACTGTGCATTTCAGGTAACTGGAAATTAAACCATGAAAGGGTCTATTTTCTATCATTATTTCCTATTCCTTCCTCACTAACAGGGATGATCACTGGACACTAGGTCTTAGGCCAGGCTTGATTCACCATTCCATCATGAAATCAAAATTGTCACATAAGATGGGTTTAGGGATCTATGAAGTGGAACCACACTGCCTAAGCACACAATTCTAAACCTTTATGTAGCCTTTTAGCACATCATTTTCTGGTACATTTTGAAATGAAAAATACTCTGATTTTTAGATCATGCTGATATAAGAATTTTTACCAATTTTCCTTTCCTAAGGCTGGACTTGCCTCAGCTAACAATACCCTAGACAACAGCTATGATAAAGGAGGACTTACTTAAAATTTTTGTGTCTCACTGTGTTCTAAAACCTTGCCCACCTTTAATGGATTCATTCAGAAAGCATAAAAGGACTTTAGATTAGATTCATCTTTAAAAAGTTGGAGATGACACCAACTTCAGCAAATAGAAAGCTGGCTTCAGTCTGGAAAGTTCCAAGGCTTTCCTCTTTTTTAATGTTGCCACAGTTCTCAGGAGACTCCTAATTTACATTAAAAAAAGAAAAAAGAAAAAAGGACCTCTTAGTGTATAAGCAACATCATGCTTGAAATACCCAGGAATCTCAAGGAACAGCCAAATAAAAAATAACCATAGTACAGTGACTAAAAAAACTACTATTCTCCAGGTGCACTTTTAACAGACATACAACTATTTACATGAAGGAAAGGGAAATACTGCCGACTGTAATTTTGTTGCAACTGAATTAGAACACAAATTCCAATTTCTATTCATAGATTAGTATTTTTAAAAACATATGTACAAAAGACATTTAAGAATAGAAAGACTGGAAAATAAGAATTTTAAAATGAACAGAGACACGCTAGCAGAAAAAGTAGTCAAAGCATCAATACAATAAAGTTCAGGAAATAAAGAAGACATGAATGTCATAGACATAGTAAGTATATTTGAAATAAGGAAAGGTCAGGTAAGACCTCAGGGTCATCAATTCTGCCTCCATTCTGAGTCTACAACACCTGAAGTATTGCATTAAAATTTTACTCACCATAAGAACAAAAAAATTGAGCTCACAGGAGAATAGCTTGGGTTTAATTCTGAGGCACTCTTCTTAACAGGCTTTAACTGCTACAGGGTTGGTAGAGAAGATATGTTATTTCTCATTAAAATTTCCCTTGCATTATTTATTGACTGTAGAAAATTTTTTTTCCCTACACATAACGAAAGCTATGAAAGCTCAGGCTTGCTTTTTGGAATAGTTAAAGTACATTACAGTACAAATACAAGTTCCCCTATTCTAGTCTCCAGAACTGGGCTTTAACTCCAGCTCATTGATCTAGCTATATTTGGGATTACCATCATTGTACTACTTAACTATTAAAAACTAAACCTAAACTTAAAAACTAAACTGTAAAACTAAGCTGGTTTTGAATTTGAACAATTTATAGCAGGGTGCTGCATAACATTTTTTTGTTTTCCAAACATACTAATTTTTGCAAAATATCCCTTTTCACTTAATGCAGTTTCTTATGAAATTGCCAAAGACTAAGTTCAGAATTTTGCTTTTCTGTATTTTTTTCAGTATTGGCTTATTACTAGAAAAAATAAATAATCACAAACTGTGAAAAATACAGTTGGAACTTTTAAAAAATAACAGTAGGGTGGGAGAGAGGCAGAAAGCTTTGGAGGGCAAATTTCTTTTTATTCTAAAATTTTCAGTAACTAAGCAGATGGAAGTAAATTTTCTGAAAATATGATAGCAGTTCATGAAAAGTAACGTAAAATATTGTACTTCTCTCATCTGAGAATTCATATGAACTGTTTGGCAGAGGTTGTTAGCTATGACAAACTGTTAAGCAAATTAAAGCACTAGAGAAATAATTGTCCCAGTAGAACCAAGAACTAGAAAAAAATATCCATATTAATACACTTCGTTTGGTCACCATAAAAGCTTTATGTTTACTGTAGTTATTTTTCTGAATTTAAAATACAAAACAGAAAAAAGAAGTGGTGTGGAGGGGGAATGAAAGTGCAACCTAAATACATTTCTAACTCTTTTAACATTGACAATGTCAAAGCAAAATTGACATTTTGACTTTTTATCCTAAATGCAGACAGATTTGGTGGTGTCTTTTTTTTTGATAAAGAGCATGATAAATTCTGTATACCTTCATGAATAGCATTAGGTGACAAAAGCCTGATTTTAATTTCCTATGGAAAAAAAATTGACAGAAAAAAACCCACTCAATTTTGACTTGTGGCTGAGATTTCTGACAGTGTTTATTTAATCAGTTTTAGTTTTTCCATCTGTATGTGAATGCTTGGTATGTTTATATATGTATAAATACTATATATATATTACGGTCTAACATATTACAATACGAGTTTCTGTTGCAGTTCACTGTGTCTGATTGCTAATATTCTCCCTGCTAATATTCTGGGGGAAGTTAAAGGAAGTGATTAGCAAGTAACAAGCAAGCACATCAAAAAAGCACTTCAAGAAAATAAAGGACCATTGGCAAAATGATGGCAAATGTATGATTCAGAGTATTATCTTCATCCCAATATTGGGAAACCAATTAAGAAGCAAGATTTATTCTTTTCAATTCATATTTTATTTATGCAAAGGTAAATAAAAATACTAAAATCTTAAAAGAAGACCAAGAAAAGTATTACACTGAATGGATTCTAACTATTTGGTATGTCTTCAGTTGAAAGGCAATCTTGAGACAACTAGGCTGAACTGGATTTGCCAAAACTTGTCAAACCCCTAAGGATTGGGCAAGAGGAAATGTGTACACAGGCATTTTCTTCTTTATTTGCTTGATTTTTTCATCTGTTATGAACCCCTGGGGTGAAAAAATAATATTTTGTTGGAAGAAGTTATGTTTGGAATTGCTTTAATCAGTCTCTGTCACAGTGTCCCATAGGGAAAAAGGTCTTTCAGGTTCATAAACAGGAGATTAGAGCCTTAATATTCAGTCTGAGGGGTAAAATCATGTGGTTTCTCCTTAATGAGAAGTTAACAAAACCTATCTGTAGCAGAAGTTAATGTAAGGAGTATATTAAAGTACCTAAAGTACCTAAGGATGAAGCAGTCAGAAATAAAGCAAAAAAGAAAAAATAACCATAATGAGCTCAAAAATCCAGTGTTCTGTAGGCAGCTATATTTACTAATGAAATAAACCAAAACTCTGTACAGCATATGAGAACACTAAATTAGACACAAAGTTAACTAATTGCAGATTTAAGTAATGATGAAGAACAATATTTGGGACAATAGATACTTTGCTGATCATCTAATTTCAGAAACAACACTACATCTGAGAACACTGCAAGATTTTTTTTAAAATGCCATTAGGGAGGAACAAAACAATTTTGGATTCAGGAATACATAAACTGTTATGTATTAAATAGATTCAGCTTCCACTATATTAAAACAAATAAAAAGGGATTGTCTGAATGTCTGAATTCATATTGGTTTGGGACAATGCATTTATAAAAAGGATCGCTGCCACCTGCCCTTGTTTTTATAGATGAAGGTAAACATAATTTATTATCAGGTGTTAGCCAGAAAAATTTCTTTTTGACTCATCTGCAGACTCAGACATCTCACAAGATTTCTCTTTCGATTACACATGACCGTATTCATGTGTTTTTTTAGAATAGAATAGAATAGAATAGAATAGAATAGAATAGAATAGAATAGAATAGAATAGAATAGAATAGAATAGAATAGAATAGAATAGAATAGAATAGAATAGAATAGAATAGAATAGAATAGAATAGAATAGAATAGAATAGAATAGAATAGAATAGAATAGAATAGAATAGAATAGAATAGAATAGAATAGAATAGAATAGAATAGAATAGGTAGGCTGGTAGGAACCTACAATGACCATGTACTTCCACTGCCTGACCACTTCAGGGCTGACCAAAAGTTAAAGCAAATTATTAAGGGCACTGACCAAATACCTTTCAAACACTGACAGGCTTGGGGCATCAATCACCTCTCTAGGAAGCCTGTTCATGTATTTGGCCACCCTCTCAGTAAAGAAATGTTTCCTGACATGTAGTTTAACTCTCTTCTGATGCAGCTTTGAATCATTCCCACGTGTCCTGTCAGTGGATACCAGGGAGAAGAGATCAGCACCTCCCTCTCCACTTCCCCTCCTCAAGAAGCTGTAGAAAGAAATGAGGTCATCCCTCAGTGTCTTTTTCCCCAAACTAGACAAACCCTCAGCCACTGTTCACAGGACATGCCTTCCAGCCCTTCCACCAGCTTTGTTGCCCTCCTCTGGATGTATTCAGGTTAACATCCTTAGATTATGGGGCCCAGAACTGCACACAGTACTCAAGGTAAAGCCACGCCAATGCTAAATACAGTGGAATAATCACCTCTTTTGACTGGCAAGTTAAAAGCAATAAATGATAGCTTGAAGAAGAATCAACATTCTCACAGAGATGGGTAAAGCCTATGGCAAGTTTGTAGTTTACAAAGTTCAACACAAGTATAAATTGGTATGGGATGCACCGGAGCAATTTCTGCAGTCCACTCCAGGAGTCTGTCCTTTCCTTTAGGACACAAGCGGAAAAAACTTAAAGATAAGTGCTCTAAATAATAGAGCAAAGTATCTTGTAAATTTTTTACACTGTGAGCCACTGCATATAGGTTATCTAACTTGTCAGGTGTAGAAAACACAGGAGCTGTAAAAAAAGGTTAGACAGTATGTCAAAAATCATTGATGTCTGATTTCCACATAATAAATAATGACAAAAATGTGTATGCATTTTTCAGAACTACCTCACAAGACACTGAGTAGTTAGAAATTAAAGTGAGGCCATTTTAGTGATACAGATAAATAAGAATGTGTATTCTTACAGATAAATGAGTTCCATGCACATCAGAGAATACCATCCTCTCTGTAAGCTCAGGAAAATCCATCTAGTATCAAAGATCTGTTGAGGACTGTGCTGGTTGACATTCATTGTCCATCAGGTGCCCACCAAGCTGCTCTACTACTTTGTGTGCTTAATTGGGCAGGGGAGAGAAAATATGATGGAAGGCTTATAGGTCGAGATAAAGATAGGGAGATCACTCAGCAATTACAGTCATGGGCAAAACAGACTTGGCTTGGGGAAATTAATGTAATTTATTGCAAATCAAATCAGAGAAAGATAATGAGAAATAAGAACAAATCTTTAAACACATTCCCCCCACCCCTCCCTTATTCCCAGACTCAACTTCACTCACAGCTTTTCTGCCTCCTCCCCCAAGCAGTGCAGTGGTAATGGAGAATGGGGGTTTTGGTTAGCTCATAATGCTCTTTCGCTGTTGCTCACACTTCTCACACTTTTCCCTTTCTCCAACCCATGTTGTTCCTACCCACAGGAGACAGTCCTCCACAAACTTCTCCAACATGGGTCCTTCCCATGGGCTGCAGTTCTTCATGAACTGCTCCAGCATGGGTCCTTTCCACGGGGTACAGTCCTTCAGGAATTGAGTACTTCAGTTGTGTCCTCCATGGGGCTACAGCTCCTGCCAGAAAACCTGCTCCAGCACGGGCTCTTGTCCATAAGGACACAGGTCCTGCTAGGAAACTGCTCCAGTGTAGGCTCTCCAATGGGTCACAGCCTCCTTCAGGGGACGTCCGCCTGCTCCAGTGTCGGTGAATATCTGCTCCACTGTGGACCTCTATGGGCTGCAGGTGGACAGCCTGCCTCACCATGGTTTTCAGCACAGGCTTCAGGGGAATCTTTTCTCCAGCACCTGGAGCACCTCCTCCCTCTCCTTCTTCACTGACCTTGGTGTCTGCAGAGTTATTTGTCTCACATATTCACACTCATCTCTCAAAGCTGCTGTTGCACAGTGGGGTTTTCTTACCCTTTTTAAAATATGTTATCACAGAAGCACTACCACCATTGCTGATGGGCTTAGCTTTACCCAGCGGTGGATCCATCTTGGAGCCAGCTGAAACTGGCTCTGTCAGACATGGGAGCAGCTTCTGGCATCTTCTCACAGAAGCCAACCCTGTAGCCCCCCTGCTACCAAAACTTTGCCACATAAACCCAATACAAGGACTACAAAGACGATGTTGGATATAAACTCAATTCTGGAAAACAGGGTGAGAGGATAACGCAAGGTGTTAGTGTTTCTCAGAAAATCTCTATAATATTTGTGGTTCGGCTAAGTTTAATATTTTTTAGAAGTAAGAAGTCATTAAATGGCAAATTTAATTTTTCAATATCAAGGATTTTCCTACACAGATGTGAACATCTCTATAGCAAGTATTATGCCTGATGAAAATAAGCTTCATTCATTTTCTTGTTTTTCTTGAGTGCCTTCAAACTGTCTCAGAGAAATTCCAGCTTCTACAAACTCCAGCTGTAAAAAGTTTATGCACAGATAGATATCATTGCAGTTGTCTTTATCTCAGGAAACAACCTCCAAGGCTGATTTAAAACAGATTTTGAAACAACTACTCTCTTAACACGTCCATCAAACACATTTATTTACCCTGTCTCCCTGTGTTTACAATCAAAACAACTGATTTTACATTTCCTCATAAAATAAAGACTGAAATCGTGCACTGTGGAATTGAGGAAATTTAGGGCTAATACCACATTCAGGGTGAAGAAGTCAAGAAAGCCATGTAGCTTTTTCAGGAAGAAAACAGATAAAGAATGGAAGAGGAAGAACCACTAGTTTCCAAATCAAAGCAAAAAATTAAATGAGCAGCTAAATTATTTCACTTCTACCATTTGTGAAATATTAAAAGCTTGAAACCATCAGCAGAACTTTGACGCACTTTTAATCACAATCCCTTCAGGCCAAAAATCCTTCAGCCTTTCAGAACTAGTCTTTCACACCTCTTTTATCTGAAAGCTAAATATCCAGAGTGCAGCTGTTACCTAAGGTTGATACAGAAGACTGCTAATGCCAAGCACCACCAAAGCAGGACAGATTCATAAGAATAAGTTAGCCATGATGTAACAACGCCAGACCAAGAATTTAGGGAACTGGTGCTTAATTTTTCCTGTGTCTATTACTACTCCCTACTCAATAGGTACTTGCTCTTAATATGACATAGTCAATTCTGTAAGGCTTATGTCCTCCCCCAGACAAATCACGAATTCATCTACAGTTCTGGAATAGTTACTAATTTATTTAGGGGAAGATGCAATTCTGAGATGAGCTTCTTATTCAGGCCAGTAAAAGTCTTCCACTTGGGTAATTAGTCTTAATTAAATTCAGAATGGACTTTACTAACAATAAAGTTGAATGTGCAACAATACTCAGCCAGGAAGACTTCTAAATATGATATATTTGAACAAGGCTTGTCTCCAGGCAATCTTTTCCAATGCTTGATTATCCTTACAGTGATTTTTCCCATTACATCTAGTTGGAAACTCTGCTGTTTCAATTTATGAACATATGTTCTCATCTTCCCATTCTATATCTCAGTTAAAAAAACGATGTCCAGCTTCTCAGTAACCTCGTCACAGGTACAGGAATACAGCTGTTAGGTGCTTATAATTCTTCTCTTCTCTGGGATAAACAAGTCCAGTTCCCTCAGCTTCTCATCAGAGGGCACATACTACAACCTTAGACAATCCTTGTTGCCCTCCACTGGACTCACTCCAATTTATCAACATCTTTCCTGTATGTGGGGTGGGGGAAGAGGAATTGTGCATGGTATTCCACATAAAGAATTATGAGTGTTGAGTAAAGAAAAATAATCATGTCCCTCGGGTCCTTTTCAGCAGAGCTGTTTCCTAGCCAGCCAGTCCCCAGTCTGTGCCATTGCATGGGAGTAGTCTTCCTACACACAAGACTTTCCTTTGTCTTGTTGAATTTTATGAGGTTCTTGTCAGCCTGTCTTGGTCCCTCAGTGGCAGCCTTGCCTTTTAGCAAATCTATTGAATCTCTCATTTTAGTGTCATTAGTAGACTTGAAAAGGGTGTATTCCACTTCATTCTCCAGCTCAGTCATAAATGTATCAATAAAGATAGGACTCCCAGACAGACACCTGAGGATCTCCAGTTGTAACCAGCCTCTAGCTACAGTAGAATCACTTAACAGCTACCTTTTGAGCCTTATAATTCACCAAGTTTTTCAGTTATCTAGCACACCATTCCACTGGAGATTATGTCCCTTCTTGAATACAAAGATGCAGTGAGAAGGTGTGGAAAACCTTGCTAAAGTCAAGATAAATTATATCCAGTGCTCTCCACCCATCTAATAATTTCATCACAGAAGTCAATGATGTTGTCCAAACATGTTCTACACTCGGTACATATATGGAATCTATTGTGTATATGTAGTTGATGTACGAGCCATATCAAAATTATGCGAGCCAGCACTCTCAGCACTGTACTCCCCAAAATGTGTACCATCTGGTCATATCAACCTGAGTTTTCTCAAGAGATCCCTGATTTAATCCTTTTTGACTACTGGTGTTTTCTCTCCTTCTACCCTGTGCACAGGCTTGAGAGGACTTAGCTCATGCACAGTGCAATTTCTTTATTCCTAAATAAAAGGTTTTGGTTTGCTTTGTTGTGGGGTTTTTTTTGTTTAATTTGTTAATTTTTGTTTAATTTGTTTGTTATTTTTTTTTTATAAATACATTATTATAAAGGATTTTTATTTTGTTTTGCTTTGTTCATTTAAGCTATTTTTAATCAACCTCTAATGTCACAGGAGAAATTATTGACATTGTTGAACAGATTATACTGAACTATGAACTAGACCATGTTTTCATGTTCACAGTAATACTGAACAGTTAAAACCCCATACTAGAACAAAATATATTGTTTAGGCAGCTCTTGATTTGCATTTAAACATCTTTAGAAAAATAAACATGCAAGATTTTGTTGCACATGGTCATAAGATTTTATTTTGAAATTGTAATGAAAGCCAATGTTTATAAGATTCTTCTGTTCAGAATGGAAGAAAACATAAACTTACTCTCTGTAAGAAACTTCAAGAAGCTAACTTGTTATTAATTTTCCCCCACAATTTTATTCATGCTATGATATGATGTTTCTCATATTTACACCTATGGAAGCTGCACAGAATAGTGCATAGCTTACTTTTCCCTTCATACCTTTTCCATCAGCCAGCCAAACTTGGCAGATTGGACACTATGTTTCACAAAGCTAGTTCCACAGAGGGCTCAGAGTCCAAAGTAAACTCAGCTTGATATTTAAATCTTTTAAAAATTTCCTTACCACTTCATTAAGACAAACAAACAAACAAACAAACAAACAAACAAACAAACAAACAAACAAACAAACCCACCAAAACTTAAGCTGCTAAAAGTTAAGATGAAATGTCTTCTCATATATTAATATCAGGTCAAAAGACACAAAGCAGAAACCAAGAAGTTGTTTGTTTCTTGCACAGAGGAGGGACTTCAGAAAAACCATAACAGGAATACCAGGGTTGTGTTATACAACTTGTTGCCAAATAATTTCTGAATGTGAAAATTTCTAATGTGAAAATTTAAAGTTATCTATCAGAGTAAAAGCTAAAACGAACTGCAAAGAATTACTAATCTTTCTATCTCTAAAAACTAGTCAAGAAAACATTATATGAAATTGAATATACGTAAATACACAAAGAGATGCACGAGATCAGTCCTCACTTTAGATATAGAGTGAGGAATCTAACACAATGCTACTTCTTAGAGTTATTCTAGATAGTTTATAAACATGTAAGCTTGCTAACCAGTAGCATACCAAAAAAAATTATTAGCAAAATAATAAGGAAGAGAACATATATGCAGCTATATTTCTACGTACTATTGTATAAAACTTCAGCTTAAACCACTCTTGAATATTGTGCACAGTTTGGAGACATAACACACAGGTAAGCAGTAGAGCAACTCATTTCCTCAGTGTGTTTTTGACATAATGAGTTTTCATATGGTCTGAAAATAATTGAACCAATTTGTAGAATAAAAATGCACCATAGGCTACGAACACAAAGGTTATAAATAGCAAAAAACATTTTCAGCCCTGAAGCTAGTAGGTTGTAATGGTTTGCATCCAGACAACAAAATTCTCTTCCTCCTCAAAGGGGAATGCCTGCTGGAAACTGTCAATAGCTCATGGTGTAGCCCGAAACCATTCCCAGATGTGTTCTGGGAGAGTACATGTTGACACACATCAAATCATGCCTATTACCATCTATTCTGTTTAATCATTAGAATAAGTGCTCAGACTTCAACCCCTGCCATGTCCATTTGACCAGTATAAAAAAGTAGGTAGGCATATGTTACAGGCCTGGGACACAGATGGGATGTTCAGCTAAATAAATCATTGCTCTAACACAGTCTGGTTATTTATTTTACTTTTAAAAATCAGCAGGGATGTTGAAGAGAAGAATCTAATCTGGGGACTATTCATACATTAATAACAGGTCTCAGAGAAGATTAGATGCCTGGAGCATAACCAACCATATCCTGGGCTGCATCAAAAGAAGCGTGGCCAGCAGGTCGAGGGAGGTGATTCTGCCCCTCTACTCTGCACTGGTGAGACCCGACATGGAGTGCTGTGCCCAGCTCTGTAGTCCTCAATACAGGAAGGACATGGACCTGTTGGAGCATGTCCAGAGGAGGGCCATAAAAATGTTCACAGGGACGAAACACGTTTCCTATGAGGAAAGACTGAGACAGTTGGGGTTGTTCAACCTGGAGAAAACAAGACTCCAGGGAGACCTTACTATGGCCTTTTAACACTTAAAGGAAACTTATTAAAAAGATGGGGACAGACTTTGCAGTAGGGCCTGTATGATAGGACAAGGGGTAATGGCATTAAACTGAAAGAGGGTAGATTTCAACTAGATATAAGGAAGACATTTTTTTTTGCAATGAGGGTTGGCAAAATACTGGAACAGATTGCCCAGAGAGGTGGTAGAAGCCCCCTTCCTGGAAATGTTCAAGGTTAGGTTAATTGGCACCCAGAGCAACCTGATCATTGCAGGGGGATTGGACTAGATGACCTTCAAAGGTCTCTTCCAACCCAAACCATTCTATGATTCCATGTTTCTATGATTCCTTCTCATTTAGAAATACATAGCTCTCCTGTATTCTGTATGGGTCTTAGGTCATACAAACAAACTATCAATGCTTTCTTAAAAGTCACAATGCTGTAAAGGAGAAATCACCTCCACGGAGAGGCAAAAATGATAATGACAGGATGTGAGCCTTGAGCTAGTACATGCTTGCAAAGAGATCTTTCCCAAAGAAATACCTTTCTCAGCAGCAGGATAGAATGTATAAATTGATCTCTGGATTTTTTTTTTTATTTTGTTTTAATTGCATACTTATTCATGATACAAAATCTTATTTTAAAGACAGAGGAAGCTATACACTGAATGACAACTAAACTAATACTATGTATCTCAGCTCTCCACTACAGATCATTTTTACATTTTTTCTGAGACTGTACCTAACTCTGTAAAAGATAAAGCAATATGTCTTTCAGATAATCTGGAAATATTGTGATTTATCTTATTTCCTTCTTCTTTCCTAGTTCTCCAGTAACACAGACTAAGATTGTGGTTTGCTGCTGACACAAAATGGCTTACCTTTTCTTTCAGATTGTCTCACATAACATTGATAGAGGCATTAGCGTAGAGATTAAAGAGCAGAGTTTTACAAAGTTATCTTGCTGTAGGTGAAAACTCTTACAACTGCTTTATTCATGAGTACTCAAGACCAGAATTTTACAAAACAGAAGAGCAGCAAGAAGAGATTGTTTTGCAAAACAGGAAGATTGATCGAAGGTAAGAAGACTTCCTCATCACTACTGCTTATGATCAAAACATGCTAAACATTTGTGTTTATTTTTAAAAGACTGAATTTTAAGAGATTGCATGCACTGTTTCTGCAAATAATTTATTTGAGAAGTTGACAGTCTGAGTAGCAAAAATGCTTTTCTCTTTATAAGCTCAGTGCTAAGAAGGAAAAATTTTCAGATAAAGTCTTTTCTGTACTAATTCTTGAGACATAGTAGGAAGAACAGATTACTGGTAAGAAGGAAGGAATACCTAGTGAAAAAGTTGAAAGGTTTGTATTACAGCATTATGCTTTGAAACAAGATTCAGAAATATAAAATATCTGAAAATTATGATAAAAAAAGAATGAAACATTACACAAAAGTTGCCTTAAAGACTGTCCCTGACGGCCACCTTTTCTGGTCTCTAGCTGCAGTAGCAAAACTGAAAGAAGATGACTACTTGCATAAACTACAGACAGGTTGTAAATTATTTTCCTGACTGATGAAGTTTTTACATGTTATTATATTAAAAATGTATTATTACAGAAAAAAGTAAAAATCTATAAAATATATTTTTGAAAAATTAAACAGTTTGTGAAAGCTAGTATTTTAAATTACTATATAGAATCATAGAAAGCCCTGAGTTGGAAGGGACCCACAAGGATCATCAAGCCCAAATCCTCTCCCTGCACAGGACAACTCCAAAATTTACACTATATGACTGTTGGCATTGTCCAAGTGCTTTCTGAATAGCATTAGGCTTGGTTCCATGACTCTCTCCCTGGGGAGCGTGTTCCAGTGCTCCACCACCCTCTGGGTGAAGAACCTTTTCCTAATACCCAACCTAAACCTCCCCTGGCACATCCTCCTGCCATTCCCTCGGGTCCTGTCACTGGTCACCAGAGAGGAGAGATCAGCGCCTGCCCCTCCTCCTCCCTTTGTGAGGAAGCTGCAGACCGAAATGAGGTCTCCCCTCAGTCTCCTCTTCTCCAGCCTGAACATCCAAGTGACTTTAGCCGCTCCTCACGCAGTTTCTCCTCTAAACCCTTCACCAACTTCATGGCTCTCCTCTGGGCACTCTCTAGCAGCTTTATATCCTTAGTATGCTGTGGCACCCAAAACTGCGCACCGTACTCAAGGTGAAGCCACACCAGCACAGAGTGGGAACGATCACCTCCCTTGACTGGCTGCTTGATGCACACCAGGAAAGTGGTTGGTCCTTTTGGCTGCCAGGGCACATTTGCTTTTCGATATTGAAAATATTGCTTTTCAATATTGCTTTTCAATATTTTTCTTTAAAATTACTTCAAATATAAACTGGAAATTTTGACAATATCAGAAGAAGTGTGAGCAACTGGCTTTTTCCAGCTGTTTCAGAATATCTTTTCATTTACCATATCGTCATATTCTCACTGACAGTTTCAGTGTTAATGAACTAACACAATTCTCATTTTAAAACAAAACCAAAACCCAACTAACTGATAACTGTTATTTTGTGTACTAAAAAGACTTTTAGAGCATCAAGGATTACATTAAAAGAATCTCTGTTTCAGAACATTTAATGAAATACATTTTTAAGTCATCGGGTATAAAGTGTGGAGAGAAGGAAAACGTCATCTTCCTTCCACAAAACAACCATGGTGTTTCACCACTGTGTCCTCCTTAGTGTACTTTAATTTCATAATGTGCAGCTAGCTAAAAGCCTTACACATAGCTTTCAGATACAGAAGAGTCAGTAAAGCTGTAGATACTCCTTGTGTGGTGTTAGGTTTTCAATTAGATTTTCCCACTGTCTTTTTAGTTTTTCAAATTGTGATTAATACAGAAATGGATAAGTTAGTTCCCAGTGATTTATACTGTTAATATTATTTTCTCAGACTGAGTAAAAGAATTCTTACAGAACTTCCATTACAATGAAGCATTTATCCATCAAAAATGGGTTGAGTCACAGCAGAAAACTACAAACACAGACCCCACTTCAGTTTCCAACAATTTCCCTACACTTTATTATATCTCTTTTTTTGGTGAGTTTTAAAGACGAATCTACATAACTTACACCAAAAGTTTCACATATTGCAAGCTAGCTACAGAAGAGAAATAAAGAACTTGTAAACTCCTAAAGCTCCCAAAAAGAAGGCCCACTGCTTTCTGATCAGTATGCTTCACTCTGTCCAAACACCTTTTTTTAGTTGTAATATCTAACCTAGTTGTAAGTTTCATGTACCTTTTCTCAACACAAAGCTGTCATAGGAGAATTCTAAACCAAGCCATACATTTCCAACACTGTAACACATTTTCCTTTAGTTTCATATGTTTGTCTCTTTGAGGCTGAATTGCAAAACAGATCACTCATGTGAGCAAAGTAACAACCACTCTTGGGAAAAGAAATGAGAGATTTAGTGGTTTGCTGCTCCTGTAGAACTGATGCCCTTCCACTGCCCTCTCTCCTCCAGGCTGTGTTCTCGCACGAATTCCCTTAACTAGCACTGCTGCTTGTCCGACTAGAAGAAACTAATGCATTCACTGGTCTGGTAGAAAGCTAATCCAAGTAAGGGAAAAGCAAAAAGGAGAGAGTGGTTTGTTTGGTTTTTTTTTGTCAGCTCAAAAGTCAACAAGAAGATTCAGCTCTATGGTACACCAGAAGAAGAATATATAAGTAGGAGTTTAAACAATGTTACCAGCCTTCTTTGAAGTAGTGGGCTACTAGATTATCTCATCTATCTTGTTTAACTGAAAATTAAAAAAAAAAAAAATACCCAAACCAAAAAACAAATCTCAAGAAGATGTGAAAGGGGCACAAAAAACTAATATGGAGAGGTGTCTTTAAAACTACCTTTCAGGTATGCAGAAGGTACCCATAAGATCTCTAAAGCAGCTATCGTTAACAGCTGTTGTCATTTAGATGCATTAATTTGTGTGTACCAATTTACATTTTAGCAAGGTCTAGAGTAGCAAGCACAAACACTTCCTGCTGCATCCAGACCTTTCACTTTAATCTGGGGACCCACTCACCAAGCCCTTATATGTCAAGGATCAGAGAGCAGGGTGATGTCCCCAGTGTGCCCGTGCATTCCAAAGCAGTCTTTCGCACACACAGTTCACTAGTCCTAAACATCTTCTAGGAGATAAAATATTACAGACACAAAAAGGAAATATTTTAGGGAGATAGACTTTTGTTTTATACAATCTGTTGATATGCTTAGAAAGAAAGCTTGCCCACAGGTCACATGTAGCTTTCTTCAGATAACAAAGACATTTCAAAGATAATCAATGGACAGCATTCAAATGCCCAGATGCATTTCATGCATCACTTTTCAGACACCAGAATGCATCTAGGCTCCTTCTTTACCAAGACTATCATTAATATCTCCAAATTAATTTTCTGTATTTCTTTCAACTCCTATTGCAGATGTCTTAAGTGGTAGGTACTAAAAGTCGTAATTTGTTTGAAACTCATTTCAAGTTTGTAAAGTGGCCTTAGAATGTTCGCACTGGCTAGGAAGCCAGCCTGCCATAAAAGGGCAGTTTAAAGTGAATGAGTAACTGAGGTTTTGATAACAAAAAACCATGTGGATAATAAATAACAGTTCATTGTCAGTCTGAGGCAGGGCTGTTTTTCTTTCTTCCTATTGATTTCTTTTTACTATTAGTGTTAGTTAAAAACATTAATTTCTCTATGCTTCAACTTAAATTGAAAAGACATCCAGCCATTCGCAGTAATTGAAGGAAACTGACATATCTGTATTGTCACGTGAATTATCTAGGATACTACCTAGACAAGTTGTCTACACATGTGTCAGGACCATATTTGGAGCCTGAATCCCTTACTTGAGCAGCTATTGTTCTGTATATATAAAAAAAGAAGGGTAATTAAAGATTAAGCTGCAACACAGGCCAAGATAGCACTAAACTGTTTGATGATTCTTAAAAATGGATGAAAAGGATCAGCTGAGACCCAGGAAAATGTTACCAGAATGTCAGCCAAAAGGCTGCAGTTTATATAATAAAAAATGAGTGTATCTTAAAGTTATCCCAAAGGATTAATAGTCATGAATAAAGCAATATACAAAAAATGGATTAAAAAAAAAAAGCAGCCAAGACTAAAAAATATGTGAGTACACTTATATGCAGTGCAATCTGTTTTTGACTGCATTACTTACATGAATCCTGCCATGAAACTCTTCAGACTATTGATTTGGTTTTAGGTCCCAGTTGGGAACTTAGTCTTTGAAATAAAATGCACACAAGTATTACCAACTCGTGACAAGAATCAATTGTCTTGAATTATTTTAAATTTTTCTTAAATGTGTAAACACATAGAGCTCACAAAGCAGAAGAAATATTGATGTTAAAATCAAGCCTATAGTATTTTACTTGTTTCTCAAGTGTTCATCTGAATTAAAGTCTTAAAAGTTTATAATAAACACTGCACTGTACTCTTTTTATTATAGTCGTTATGACCTAGAAAACACATTATATTAAAAATTGTGTCCTTGTCAGAAAAGCCATTTACATTTTAACTGTTTGAAGCAGGAATCAGAGGCAAAAAAATCTTCAAAGCATCTTTCTGCAATGAATGCCACAAATAAAAAAGATGTATCAGTGAGGGAAGAAAAGATGAGGAAAGGAGGAGCAACTAATTTATAGTCCACCAGCATTTTCTTAGATGTTAATTAAAACCATGACAAACACTTCAGATATAATTATGAAAAAGGCAAATACTTCAATGCTGCAAAGATTATCCCTTAAATAATCTACACCTGATATTAATTGCTTAAGGACTGGAATATATGAGGCAATAAATGGTTTTAGAGGGTTATTACCCTACATGAAAAAGTGAAGTTTATCTAGTTTATATTCAGTATGGAAATTAGTGATTTCCATTTATTTAAATATCATTTGTGTCTAATTTGTTGCTTAGTAAACCCTACATAAATGTCTGCAAACCAAGAGTTTGAATCGGTATATACAGTTTACATAATAATTTGATACTTTATTTGGCTTGTTAAAGCTCAAGATGATAGAAACACTACAATGATTCTATTTAATTCACATTATTCACTTAGTGAAGACTCACCTTTGCAAGGCACTCAACAACCTCACCTCTGTTGAATATAAATAGTATGGGGCAAGTTTATACCGTAATGTTCTAAGCAATGATTTACATTACTATGTACATGAGAAAAGACTGGGATTTGTATTTTGAAAGAGATCGCAGTTATTGGAAAAGGTGGTGTGTACTGTATGCAAAAGCTTTGGAACGGATTTTTTCCTCTAATTAATGAACCTGTTTGGTAGGGTCCAAAGCTGCAACACCTGCATATTCACAAACAATAGGGTGGGTGAGCACACATACCAGAGTAGTGAATAATATGGCCCAACCTTTTCCAAAGGCAAGAACCCTAAGTCCAGCCACCTCACGTGCATGTATTCCAATGCACACGGTATGGGCAACACACAGGAAGAACTGGAGTTTCATACCCAGTGTGGGAGTTATGAATATCACAGGAATCACAGAAACCTGGTGGGAAAACCCACATGACTGGAATGGCTACAAACTCTTTCCCTACGATAAAATGGGAAGAAGAGGAGGTGGATTTGCAGTTTATGTAAGAGAGGAATTTCAGTGTATGGAGGTGAGCTATGGAGACCACAAAAGTTCTAGTGAATGCCTTTGGATCAAGATTGGAGGAATATTCACCGAGGAGGATGTCACGTTAAGTATCTGTTGCCGACCTCTCAGTCAGGATGATGAGGCTGACAAAACCTTATTTTGCTGCTCAAAGAAGTCTCAGGCCAACAGAATCTGGTCCTCATGAGTAACTTCAATTACCTGGATATTTGTTGGGAAAACAACACAGTGGTGCACAAGTCATTCCTCAGGTTCCTAGAATGTATTGAGAACTGCTTCCTGCTAGAGATGCTGAACTTGCCCACTAGGAGTAGCACATTGCTAGATTTAGTCCTCACAAACCAAGACTTACTAGACAACATAACTACCAAGGTAGCCTTGGATATGGTGATCAAAACACTGTTCAGTTTACGATCCTGCTAAGCGCACTGAGGCCCAGTACCAGGACAAAGACATTGGATTTTAGAAGAGTCAGCTTCGTTACAGAGCCCAGCTCTGAGCGATTCCAAGGGAAGAATCCACAAAGAACAAAGGAGCTTGTGTGTGCTGGGACTTATTCAAAAGCACCCTCTGGAAGCAAAAGAACAGTCCATCGCCTAAAAAGAGAAAGAAAGAAGGCAGAACAAGACACCACCCTGGCTTGCCAATGAGCTTTTGAATGTGCTTGAAGCAAAAGGAAGCATACCGCTTATGGAAGGGTGGCCAAATAGCCACTGAGGATTACAAGAACACTTTTAGTGCATGCAGAGATGTAGTCAGGTAGGCTAAGGCTCAGCTAGAACTGAAATTGGCCAGTGGTGTCAAGAAAGTTTTCTTCAGAATAGAAACAGAACAGCAGAACCAGAACCACTGCGAAGACTTAGGCCCGTTACTAAACAGGGCTGGGAGACTAGTCATTAATAATACTGACAAGAAAGAGGTTTTCAGTACCCTCATGGGCTCTGTCTCTACCAGTGTTGTTGGACTCCAAATCACAGGATCAAGTAGGCTTGACAACTCATGCATTGACTCGCTGGCAGTGGAAGGAATGGACTGTGGCCTCTTGCAGGGGCCTAACTTGCATAAACCTATAGGCCCAGACAGAATCCACCACAGTGTGTTAAAAGAAGTGGCTGACACTGTTGCATGGCTGCTGTCTAAAATATTTGAAAAGCTGTGGAAATTGGGGGATGTCCCTGGTGACTGTAGGAAGACAAATTTTATACCTATCTACAAGATGGACTCAAAAGAGGACCCAGAAAACTACAGGACCATTAGGTTATATCAGTCCCTGGGAAAGTAATGGAACAAGTCCTCCTGTAAACTATCACAAACCAAATGAAGCAGCAATTGAGAAAAGCCAGTATGGTTTTACCAAAGACAAATCATGCCAGAATAATCTGATTACCTTCTACAACAATATAACATCTTCTATGAACATGGGGAGACCAGTGGATGTTGTTTGCCTGGACTTCAGTATTAGCATTTGACAATGTTTCCCACAGCCTTCTCCTGCACAAACTGGCAAGATACAGATTGGATGGCTGGTCTCTGAGGCCGATAGGAAACTGGCTCACAGGCTGCACTCAGAGGGTGATCAATGGTTTTTAATCAGGCTAGCAGCCTGTCACAGGTTGGGTTCCCCATGGATTGACAGTGGGCCCCATGCCTGTTCAGTATTTTCACAAATTACCTGGATGGTGGGATTGAAAGAATCATCACCAAGTTTCTGATGGCACTAAACTGGATGGTTAGGTGGAGATGTCAGAATGGGAGAGCTATTTTACAGAGGGATTGAACAAGCTGGAAGAGTGGGATAGCAAAAACAGTAGGAGGTTTAACAAAGTGCAAAGTCCTGCACCTGGGACGATATAACAAAAGACCACAGTACAGGCTAGGATCTGTGTGGCTGGGGTCCTGGTGGACAAGATGAATGTGAGTCAGCAGTGCACCACTGCAGCAATGAAGGCACACCAGATCCTGGGCTGCATCTGCAGGGGCATTATTGGCACAGATAGAGAAGTTATCATCCCACTGTAGTCAGTGCTTGTCATGCTGCACCTGGTTACGGTGGCCAGTTCTGGTCGCCACAATTCAAGAACGATGCAGACAGCCTGGAGAGGCTCCAAAGGAGGGCCACAAAGATGACAAAAGGGCTGGCGAGTCTGCCCTATGAAGAAAGTCTGAAGGAGTTAGGTCTTTTTTTCCTGCAGTATAGAAGGCTCAGGAGGGACCAGATCACAGTATTCCAGTACTTGAAGGGCATCTACAAAGAGGATGGAGACTGTCTTTTCACAAGAAGCCACATGGAAAAGACAAGGGGCAAAGCGTACAAGTTGCACCCGGAGAGATTTCATCTTGATATAAGAAAGAAATTTTTTACAGTGACAGACACCAATCACTGGAATAACATCCCCAGGAAATTTTCAAGATGCAATTGGACAAGGCGCTAGTTTATCTCGTCTCTGCTCCCTTTCCCATAACCTTGTGCTGGTTCCATGACCTTGGACCTTGTCCTGCTTTTTGTCCATTAGCAAGATGTTTTACTTTTGTTCTGTAGATCAATAGATCAACCTCCTGCTCCACATCCTCGAATGCTTGAAGAAAAAAATAAGAAAAACTTAAAAAAAGATCAAAACCTACAGTGAGAATCTGCATTCAGTTAGAGATATCTTTACGTGCACAAGATCAAGCAATCCCCTTAACCAGCCTATTTTTGACATGAGGAACTACATCTTTAATGTTGGATATATTGCCATAAACATGACATAAGGTGCTAGGCTCAGAGAGTTGAATTTCACTGCAGTGAGGCCACTGTCTTGTTCATAAATCATTAAGGAAAACAGATTGTTCCTATTTGCTGGTCAGAGCCATTGTAATTTATTATGGTATGAGTAGTCTCCTGTATAACCCAGAATACAAAGATATGAACACAAGGAGAAAAGCAAGGGAAGTAATTTTTGGTCAGAATAAAGATGGCAAAATAGGCATACTGTTTTAAAATAAGTACACTGTTTTTCATGAACAAGACAGACCTGTTGCACCAACAGACAGTGGCCAGGGTTTACATGCTTTTTCTTGAAGCCTTACAGAGCAGGGGAGTAGTAAAGTTATTAGTGAAGGAAACATGGTCTTTCAGAAATTATTCTGTTCCTACTAATTTAATAATGGAGATGATATTTAGATGCTGTAACAATTTCACATGTAGACTGATCAAGTTAGTGCGATTCAGAAACAGCTCCCAGATAAAGCCCTACAGAAGGGTATTATGGCCAAGAAACACTTGATCATGTCCATCAGTGAACTTTCTAATAGAAATTTTAATAGTGTATGGAGCTCAGGAGGGATTTTAAAGCTCAATTATTTTGAATTTGTGTACCACAGATGGAACACTGAAAAGTCTAAATTCCATATTAGCTTCAAAGAAGTAATTTTTCTTTTTATTTTCTTATTCTGATTCACTCAGGTGTGAGTTTGTCACAAATTTGCATTGATGAGTTTCTTCTGTACTATAAAATTTCTGCAAATACCGTGATAGGAAATAGACTTCTACTCAACCTAGGAGTACTGTAAACGGCTTGAAAATCTACCAAGGTCCCTCCAGTAATTTGTTATACACCCAAAGAATAACTGTTGTATCCACTTTATATGCCCAATTATAAAACCTCATAATCAAAACAATGACAAAAATCTATGTTTCTTATACTCACTCTGACAACATGTTAGAATTCTAGTTCCAAATAACAGGAGGAATAAATCTTTATCATCTCAGAAGGACCCTCTTCAATCTTACAGTAATTGTGGTAAGCAGCGAACTCAGCACACACAGGTTGCTCACCACATACTTGCCACTCAGATCTAACAGATAGTTAAAGCAATGAGAAGATATTTTACATCTCCATAATAAAACCTCAACAGCGAAATATCTGTACAGACAACTTAAGCCATGCCTAAACAAGTTTCTGTTTAACAGAACAAATGATCATGTTTGTATTTAAGTGTTTCATACTCTAATGTCTTTCTCATGACTTAGATGAGATCTAAGTAGTCACTGAATTGCTATGTTACTTAAATATAGATTTATTACTGGTGCCTATATATGTATAGAGTGTATTCTTTGGTTTTGAAGGAACTTCATTAATACTTTTTTATTCAGAAAAAAAATATTTTAGCATTTCAGCCTGTGTAAAAGATACAAGTTGACAATACATAGACATTAATCCTGGGTGCTTTGTGTAAGAATTCAGGACTCAGAGACACCCCTCTGTAAGGGGGTTTTGAAAGCAACAAAAAAATCCCCAAATCCACAGAATCACATTTTTTATTTGGAAGAAAAATTCCTATTGCAATGAGGGAAATTGGATTGTTTTTCCTTCTAGATTTTATTAGACACATTTCAGGGTCAAGTCAAGACAAAGGGAAGGCAAAAAATTTTGGATTCTGCATCCCAATATCTGAAGGCATAGATTTTTAAGGACAGGTACATTAACTAAAAAGTCACTCGTCATCTGCATTCCTTCTCAGTCTTGCTACAAGATGTTCCAAAGAAACAGTGCTATTAGAGTTTTTCACAGGTGGCACCATGCTTGTGTATTTATGTGGTTATTTGAGGATGCAAGCACATACATGGTCATACATGAACACAATTTTTTTTCTGAGTGTATACATAGCATAGAATTATTCCTCTAAGAAATTAATCCTATCAAAATTAAATTTTAGGCTTCTGGAAGAAGCCTAGTACTTGGAGCACTGACTGATTGCCTTCACAAACGCTTTTATTCTTCATCCCCAGTTGAGGTTCATGAGTTTCACAAAAGGATTTCAACCCTATACCTAAAAAGAGGAAAGAATTTGGTGAAACTAGAGATTATCTGTCTTATTTTCCAGTAGCTCTGAGCAGCTGTGTGATAAAACAGTCTACGTAAGGACCAAGAAAGTGACATTTGTATAAAATACGTTTCAAGTTATTATGATCTAATCGTCCACTACAAATGTAAAAAATAAAGACCTAAACAGCATGCTTGTAATGCCCTTATATACTTGTTTCATCTGTTTCATTTGGTTGTAATTTTATTCATAATTAAGATTAAATCAAATTTAAAATTATTTATAGGGCCGAAGCAGACATCCAATGAGCCTTTGTCAACATCAGTAATTAGTTTTCATGTGTTCAAATTTTTAAATGTTTCATTAATGAAAATTTAATGGACAAAGCGGACTTCAGGGTAAGCTTTCTGATCCCGCAGCCTAGGCAGCAGCAATTAAATATCTACTGTATAAAGTAGATCCAAGGCTGAACTGTTCAACCATATGGTGGATATGACAATGAATCAGCTAGAGACTGCAGTGATTAGTAATGAAGATGCTGAAGATGAAAACAGCTGCCTTACACCCTCTTTACTCTTTCTTCAAAAAGCATTAGTAAGGTGCAACAAATGTGTTTATAAAACAAGATCTCAACATTTGCCAAGATAATGATAGTAAGACTTTGACCAACTGCCTGGCTTTACAGCAGCAGAAGGCCAAAACCATTTTTGCTTTTTGAAGAAAAATCTTCTGTAAAGCAAGATTATGCCCTTCTATTATTATTAGTAGTAGCAGTATTATCATCACCATTATTATGATCCTAGAGGTCTTTTTGAACCTATTGATGCTATGATTCTATTTTATAATTCTATTATTATCATTATTATTATTAATAGTAATAACAACAGTAATGATAACTGCAATGCAGTTTTTGCATAGTAGAAAAATCTCATTCTCTGGACAAAGAGATTTCTCCAAACTTTGCCATCCACATGGTATGTCTTATCCTCTTCCCACAGTGCACAGTTGAGCCTACTGGGTTGTATCAGTATAACAGATTGTGAGAGTTTGTTTCAATACCCAGAACAATACCATAGATGTGCTATGACCTTTTATCTTCCATTTTTGCAGCCTAATATTGAGCTCCAGCAGGTCCCCACTGGGTTTGGTTAGGTTAATGATGCAAGAGAATGTCACATTGTCACATTTGCGGGCAAGACCAGATGCAGTGCAATGACTCTCTGTAAATCTCCACCATTTCACACAGTTTCATACTAGTAATTAGTGACTGCAAACTGTACTAGTAAGAAGTAAGGGATGGCCTTTCTCACTGGGTCGCATTTGCAGTCCTCTCTGCCAAGATGGTGTTATACAGACATTATGGGTGACAGCCTGAGAGGGTTCAACTCAGCCTTGTGTGGCTGCCTAGCGCAAAGTACTGACTCAGTTATGGACAAGCAAAGGAGTAAAGTAGTCTAGTAGAAATAATACAACTGAGTGGTGAGGTAAGTCAGTGAGATGCAACCACTCTTGTTAGTTCAGCGTAGTACAGTTATACAGAAACTACTCTTAATATATTTTATTTACCATAGCACAGAATAAACAAAAAACAACACCAAAACTGAGTCTAATATATGAAACTTATGGAAGTCATATTCAATAGCAGAAATGTTTAAAAGAGGTTTAAAAGATGGCTTTTTATACAAAATACTCCCAAACAAAGCCTCAGCTTGTGCAACGGGCATCATGACCATAGCAAACTCACAGTCTTAATGATGAACCAGAATTTGCACTATAAAGAGAAAAATTATTTTTGTTCCAAGAGTCTGAGAAAGCTTCAAGGGCAGAAGGGTGTTTTTAATCCTGCCCAAAACTCTTTGGAGAAAGGGGGCCTGTAGTATGCCACCTACTCAGAGTCTGAGGTATTTGACATAATTCAATCCTAACCCAGCACCAAGAGGATATTCAAATATGCAAAGACTTTTGTCATAATCTCAGAACAGCACATCAACAATTCAGTTGTATGCCAAAGATATTAATTAATGTTTGCATAGACTTAAGTTGTTTGTTTAGAAAGCCATTAGTTGAGAGAAAACTGATCCTGATGGACAGTAAATTCAGTCACATTTTTCACAGAAGTCACTAGGGTTACAGCACATCCCATTGTTTAATTTAACTGTTTTGGTAAATCGTCATCTGATGTTTGCTTAAAAAAAGCATCTCCGCTCTTCAGAGTGTCTAAACCACAAAGTAGCAAAGCTGAACACAAGAGTTGCTACCCTTCCCTGGATTACAGGATTGTGCCGGTTATCTGGCTCCTCCTGGCAATGACAGAGAAACAGCAATAGATGCTGTCCGAAATAAATTTATTTACTCTCTCTCCTCACCAAACTAATCCAACTGAAACAAAACAAGGAAATAATAACTTACACTAAAACTAATAGCTGACTGAGTGCTTTCCCTGAGAAGACATAGGAAGAGGAGGAAAATAAAGTCAGGACCAACATTTCAATTTGTGACCTTAAACATTACTCCTGGTCATAACCTGCAGTTAGTATCTAGGCCTTATGCAAGAGCAAGCTATCCTACTGTTGTGTAAACACTAAAAAATAATTTCATCTCAGGTGACTAATACCTGTGGAAATGCTGCAGATTAATCTCCTCTTCCTAGCACTGGCTAGCAGGTTTACATCCACACAGTTGCTCAAGCTGGATTCCTTGGTTCTCAGTACTAACATTTATACCTTGCCTAACATTAAGAGATTTTTATTGCTTTTTCAGACTTAAAAGTCATAGCATGGAATATTAGCTGGTTATGCTACACAGTCAAGAAGAAACCATTATCATATCTGAAATACAGTAGGTGGATTTGTTGCTCTAAAGCCTGACATGAAGTAAAGACATAAAACATACAAAGACCATATCAGCCAGGAACATGCAGCTTCACCTGGGACTCATGAGTAGTTCATCTGCTCAAGAAAAACTCTTGCTTCCAGAAAAATGGAACAAATGCTTCAAATCCCGGAGGACACTGGGTAGTACTTTCTGGTGATTCTGAATGAATTAAGAACAGTATCTAATAATATTATAATTTTTCCTTGTGTCATTTCTATTTGAAATTCCATCATGTTTGGTCAGTACTCATTTAATACGAATATATTTGATTCTAATGAAGTGCTTCAATACCATTTGCAATGAATATTTCTGATTTCAGTTAGAAGTAAACTGTCTTCCTTGATGAGGGAAACAAAATGCTATATCATGTCACACATTTTAATCTTCCTTCCGCTTCTTTGACACCTTTTATATGAGCAGACTACCATGAAATTCCTCACACCTACCATTAAGAAGGAGGACTGAATCAAGGTATGTAAGATCATAATTGTGCTTTGTTTTAATAAGGCATATAACAAAGGTGACATTCTCCATGCCTTTTTTTTCATTTTTATTAAGTAAAAAACCTCGTTTCTTAAACTGCATAGCCTTATCCATTATTCAACCAAGGAATTAGACATGCACATCCTACAAAGTTTTGCTTTACTTCAAGGTAGAATAAAAGGTTAGATAAACAGATTCTAAAAGGAGTAAAAATCTTTTTGGCTACTAGGCAAGTGAAAGAGCAGTTCAATTTCTTCATCTCATCAGAGAAACAAACTTTTTGTCATTTCTGTTCCTGCAGAATTTTAGTAAACTAAACTAAGTAACAGTTCTTTTGTAAAGTCTTTAGATCCTTATTCCACTCTAACACCTTCAGCCAAGACCTTAAATCAAGCAGACCCTTCTGAGTTTGCAAAAATAGCATATTCATATTTAGGATTTAAAAAAAAAAAAAAAGAGAGAGTGAGAAAGAAAAGGAAACTCTGATAAATTCTGGAACAAATGGAAGTTTTTTTATGTTTTCAAACAAAACCAGAAACTAAGCACTTTACTGTGGAAGTTATAATTACAGCTGGCAAGATAAACATTTCCCTAGGATGATAGAAACACCAAATTTTAAGAGGATTAAAAAATATTAATTTAGTCACCATGTCACATTTTTATCTCCTGACAATCTCTGGAATTTCCAACAATTACAGAAAAACTTAGGCTTTAAGGTTTATTTCAAATGTGCTCATACCTTGTTTGTTCTCTATCTGTTGAAGGAATGTATGCCAAAATAGCTAAATAACTTCTACTACTTTTTTTTTTTTTTTTTTTTAAGAAGACAGAGATGAGGAGTACATATCTTTTTAGCTGGTTCCAAAAAAAACCCATTATTTCCAGCAAAGATTAATGTGGAACCTGTATGTGGAATCATACTGATCTTTAGTATAATATAAATGTCTCTAAAATTTTGTTGACACAAGGGAATAGTGTGCAAGTTAACCCCAAAGTCACTTTTTATACAAATGGAAATATGAACAAAAAGGAACTACTGCCTGCAGTGATCAATCAGATAGTTTATTACTACTCAGTGTACTGTTTGTTTTTTTTTTTTAAAGTTAGATCTATTTGTGAGTTAACATGGATGAATGCAGAGGTCTTTTTAAAAACTACTATATGAGAAAGTTTTAGTCAGGTTACAAGAAATCTCTAAGCAAAGCTATGGCTGGCTTACTTGCAAGCAGTCTCAGATACACTATGCAGAGTTCAGTATGTAGGCTACATACTTAATCCCACAGAGTGAATATAACTCTCAAAAAGGTGACTGGTCAGTGACCTGTGTCATTGGCAAATAAATTCCTACCGTTCTTCAGCGGTGCATCTGAGCAGATTCCTGCCTTCACTGCCACTTTAATACCATTCTTACTGTGGTTGTGTAAGAGCTCTTCATTTAAAAACTATTTCTGTCATGCAGAACTCTCTGCAAGAAAGGAAATAATTTCTTGCTAAAGCTCTTCTTATCAAAATAGTGAAGGGACAAGTACCTCTCCACCACCACACAAAATGAAAGTAGCAACTTGTCCATTCCATCTTACACAGGTTCTACTGCAAAGACATCAACAGGAATGTTAGTCTAATAGTCTTATTCTCTTTCCTCTCTCTGAGTCCTCCAGGCAATTTTAAATATATATATATGACCATGGAAAGGCACTTATAATTCCCATAGACCTCCTGACAGAAACCTGACTTTAAGCATGCAATTAACTCATAATGAACTAATATTTCCACTATAGGAGGCTATATTTGTCTCTGTTCTTTTTACACGGGAAAATATTCTAGTGACTTGAAAAATATTTTCCTCTATGGTATGTGATATTCCAGCAAGTCTTAAATTTCTTATCTGTTTTAGAATGCCTATTCAGTTTAAGAATTGAAATGAGAAAGAGAGAGATGAAAATGTGGTGCTGCTTGGAGTCTTTTCTAGGGTTTAGCAGTAGTTTCCCTATTTTTTCCCCAAAGTGATTTCTTTCACGTGTCCCAAAATATGACTTAAAGAGCATGGCTAAGAATCTTCCTGTATTCACCTACCAAATACAGCTAATGCATCTTGAGTAGAACAAGAAAAAGAAAAATGAACTCATCAGGACTCAGTTTATAGTTCAAATGATGTGTGTGATATATTCAAATTAAAGAAAAGCTACAACAGATTATTTGCTGATATTTTAGGAAGAGAGGCTTATTTTCAGTGAGCGTTTGGCATGCTTCAGTAATAGTGTATAGCATTTTGCATGCTCTTTTACATCTTTAAAATTTATTTTAAACATCACATCATTCTTAAACTATTACATGAACTATAATATTCCTGCAACTTATTATCTTAAAGTTACTTCTTAGATTTACAGAAATGCTCTGCAGCACAACTGCCTCTGCTCTGTACTGGATATGCCTTTGCCTCCAGTACAGTAGACCCCAACTGCCCAGTGTTTTCCTCTGTAAACATAATGAAGTATAGTATATACCAACTCCAGTCCAGTATTCTGTATCCAGCAGTGCTTTTAAACTCCAGGCACAGGATCAGCTAAAACCAACCCAGTGACAATGAGCATATTTCTATTCGTTTAATTTGCAACTTATTTTTCATTTGAAAAGTAGAGGCCTAATTTCAAAAACGTAGAATCCAGAAAATACAAGGGCTGTATGTCCTTGGTCTAATTCATTTACCAAGCATCACATATTAAATCAATACCAGAAATATGCATAGCTGAGATTCATACCACTAGACCGATTCTCCTCTCCCTGTAACAACTTCCACTGCATATTGATAGCAATCTTAGTCTTCTCTATCAGTAGGTACCTTCTAAAAAATCCCTTCCACACCTTTATATTTATTGTGACTCTATAAGAACATTAACCTTGCATTTGCTCCTTTTTTTCACAAAACAGAGATTGTGCTGACTTTTCCCTGCAGTAATGGGAGATAACATTTTTCTTGTTTTATTGTAAAGAGGTAAAAAGTAAAATTCTCCTTTCATTCCAGGTTTTCTAGCCCACTACGAGGGCTAGAAGAGAAATAACTTGAAGTAGCTCACTAGTCTTTTATCAGAAGGAAAAGACAGTGGGTTTGAAGACTGTGGTTTTGACACATCAGTTTAACAAGTCAGCTGTAGCTGTAGCTTCTTTCTCTAGTGGTCATAAATTAGGTCAGAAAGGACAAGATATCAGGTATCCTTATGCAAAAATAGAAGTTTCCATACGGATACATTCATTTTCCTTGTCTTTTTATTGTATACTACCAGGCATACTTTACAATATATGCAGAAATACACTTGCAGGACAATCATGCGTCTTCTCCCAGTATGTTATTCTGCAGAGAGCCTGACAGAGGAAGTGCAAAGAACATGAAAATTAGCTGTATGTTTTTAATGACAAAATACATACACTTGTATGAAACATATGCTTTCTGTCAGCCTGGGGAGGACAGTTTTGAAGGTAAGTGTATAATCTGCTGCCTGAAGTTCAAAGTGCTTATGTAATCTGCAATTTTAAATTATGTTATAAAGTCATTAATGCCCAGGTTCTCACTATTAGTTTAACACATAAACTTTTCTAGTCTTTCTCCACTTTTCAACATCCACACTTCTTGTAGCAGAATCTAAATTATCAGCCCTAAAAACAAATATCATATCCTTGAATTGACACAACTGCTTCCTGATATTTCCTTTCTTATCTACGAGAAGCATCATGAAGGGAATTTGAACCTATGGATAATGAGCCATACTTCCATTAGACACATATAGTTTAGTGTTGCAGTTCATACTTATGCCAAGCCTGTGGCTAATTACAAATACCTCTTATCAAGTAAAACATCTATGATTAGAACATGAAGGCCTGCAAACTTATAAATGGTATGCACCATAAGAGATGCAGGTTTTGTTACTTTCCCATCACATTTGCTGGGTTTCAGCTGAAGGCTAAATGGAAGACTTATCTGTAGTCTGAAGAGTATCAAACAAATTTAAGAAAAAAGATCTTACAATATATCAGTAACATTGCTATAATTAAACATATATTAACAACACACAGGTGTGAAAGCTTTACATGCACATGTATTCTCCTAACAAACTGCTGCTGTGTAGAGTTGCATTCTCATGACTCTAAAATTAGGCAGCATGTTCAATGATCATTATTCAATGGTCCTAGAACAAGAATAAATTACAATATGCTGAGGTTCTCACCAAGGAACATCTGGAAAATATTATTTATCAGAAAAGCGTATTCTAAAAGGCTGTGAAAGGAAAAGAGGAATCTTGTCTTGGAAAAGCAACCAGGTGTACTGCAGTCACATGATTTGGTCACTGCCATGACTGACAATGTAGGTGGAGCCGACTATAGATTGTGTATGAAAGTCTGCAATGAATATCAGTGACCCTTTCTTCAGAATGGGGGATATGGGATTTGGTGAAATCTTCTGTATGGCTACACGTCTAAGTATCATTTTATTATCACAACAGGGACCACCATTCTCCTCTGATCTAATGTCCTCCCCCTGAGGTTCAGTTGTAACCTGGGTGCAGAGACTTCAGTACCACAGCTACAAAGGAATATGAAAATGTTGTATTCACCCATGTCTGTTGCAATAGTCTATTTAATTTTACCCTGTTTAGTTGCTTATTTTTGATGCTGAGCGTGAAAAGTTACATAATATTAATTGAAATAGCAAAAGAATGTAAAACATTATCAAAACAAGGCAACCCATTTTGTGTATCTTACACTTGAATACCAGCTAATTACATGTTTTGTCCTCTATTTCAGGATGAAAATGCATGTGATCTATTTTGCCTTCTAAAAATTGCATCAGTCTAATTTTTCCACTACTTTGCATCTTGAACTGCTTTTAAAGATGCATTCAGGATTTATAAAATCAATATTCCTGGCATGCATTAACTTCCATTCAACTTCAAATCTGAATATGATTTTCAAACATCAGTCCTAACATCCAGGTACAGAGTATCAAACAGCACGCAGATGCCAAATTACCAGCACTACCTAACCTACTTGGCATATTTTTGCATAAGACATACAACAATGAAAAGCCTCCCTCATTTTTTAAATGGGCCCTGAAGACAGAAATCCTTTTTTAATTTCAATAAGTGTTCTCTTTTTTTGGCAAGCATCTTTTAAAATGAAATAGACAACATGGGCACAGTTTTCTCAAAGATCACTTTCACAGTTGAAGAACTTTTAAGAAGACTGCCTATAATTGACAATACAGTCATTACTATTTTTACCAATACGATTCTATTCATTTCAATTATACCAGTTTAGAACTGAAGTGGCAAATTACACCCTCTGGAAACTACAGAACAAACTGAAAAACGTTTCCGTTCCTATATCATATGGAGCTATTTTCTTATCTCTGCTTTCACCTACACTTAAATGACTGATATTTTTTAGTAACCCCAGCTTTCACATCTGTCAGTAAGAGATTCAGGACCTAAGGCGAGAGGACTCTACTCATACATTTATTTATTTTTTTAAAAAGTGACAAACAGTCTTCTGATAATGAAATCTATAGCTTCATTATTTTCTCTGTTTCCCTCAAGCACCACTCAAAACCTGAATGTTCCTAAGAGGGAATTATTTGAAAGATTTGGTGTTTTCCTTTTTTGCCCTTAAGGGCAATTCCTGCCAAGAATTTCTACTTAAGTATTTTTGAAACTATCTACCATTATGGATAAATGTACTGCATGAATAATTGTTGCCAGGCTATTTTATTGTCAGTTACAAATACCAATACTATCAGATCCTATATAGACATGCCTAATATTCTCATTCACAGCATGAGCCTCCGTAACATACTTATCAATGATAAATGTAAGCATGAAAAGCTTGTATTCATCTTGAAAATGTCCTAAAGCACTCCTGGTTAAGCATACACATTTTGCATAAAAGGAATCTGAACTATGTGTGACAATTAATTATCTGGAAATAAGGTCCATGAATACTTCAGACAATCTAATAATTGCTTATTTAAATTAAATTTAGAAAAAAATAAAGATATAAGTTACACATGCCCATCTTGAGTTACTTGAGAAATAAAATCTTACAAAAGTAGTGCAGTATATACCAAGACATTAAAGACCAGTTTTCTTTCTTACTGGCTTTCTTTGCTTTTTTCTGTTAGTCATGACAAAGGAGGGCAAGTACCTTTTCGGTGTAATTGGAAAATAAATCCCAACTCATATACCAAATATAAAATTCGACAAACTGCAGCAAGTTTTCTTGCCCACAACTTTATTTCACCTCCTTCAGAAAAGCGTAGAAAGTTAATAATGGAAATTACGAGATGTGGTGAAGAAAAAAATTAGTGAATTCCTTGATGTCTGCAGAAAGAACTTCATTTGCTCATTTGTTATTTTAGTTCTTTGGGGAGCATTATGGTTACTATTTAAATAAAGACTGCAAAAACAGTAACAATCTACAAATATAAGAAAAAATATACTAGGTTCCTGTTTAACATTCTGTTCCCTATTTTGTGTATATGAAAAAAGCGTACTTGTAAAGAAGAATATATACTTCACAGACAATTACCAACTGTGTAAGCTGTGCTATTTTTAACTCCTCAGGAGGTTAATCTATGATTTCCCAAAAAGTTACTTTTCACCCGGTCTCCCATCATGGAATACATCTCGGGATCTCTCTAAGGAGACATATGCACTGGAAATGGGAACAGTGAGTCTCTATGAGCTTGGCTGGTAAGTCTGGGGTACTTGGGGGACACAAACACACAAGACACAACACTCACATTTCAGTTTCAAAGATATTATTGCTGCCTCCTTCAATTTGCAAAAAGTACGTTTTCTGTCAAAGTAACAGGACAAATCTTGCAGTCTCCAAGACTTGTCATTAAGAAGTTCCACTAGTAAGAAGTAACACGGATTAATGGAGGTTTTATCTTCAGAGCAGCAGGCTACAAAGTAACATCAATGCCTGCACAAATGGACCTCCCACCTCCAAAGAGGTTCTCTCCCACTTCAGAGCCTGAATTTTCCAACTGAGGCTTAGAAGAGACATTGTTCTGTTCCAAGCAATGAGTTTTTGAGAGGCACACAGCTGTGACAAAGACATTGCTGATAACATGACTGTTACAAACATGTCAGTGAATTTCTGATAACAACAAAATACTTAATTTTGCCACTGACAAGAAGGCACAGCAGCGCCCTGCTTATCCAATAAACTTTAGAGCAGGAAAAAAGGAGAAATCATGCCCTTTTTTTACCCTCCTTTTTCTACATCTGTATTTTATTAGCTGACACAGGCCTGTGTGGTATTCTAACAGATAGGTACAATAGTGGCAAAAATTCTGCTCGCAAGTAATTAATACTTTAGAGGAATTTCTAAATCTTTTGTGTTAGCTTTGACCAGCATGATAGGTTGGCTAACAAATCTGTTACTGGTGTCCTAGGGAAAGCAGAAGCTATCATGAGATATAATGTCACATTCTCCACAAAGCCCAGATTTTTTTTTCTCACAGTTCTCTTTCATTGTTCTACATGAACATGTAAAGTTGATCTATGCAAACAGCTGAAGCAACACCCAGGTGCTTTACAACTCACTACTCTTACTTTATGCAAGGCTTCACTCTCATTCTGCCTGCCCAGTCTTGACCACGCTGGCATATGGGTGATTCCTTCAGATATTCTTTACAAAGACTCACTCAGGACTGAAGATTAGATAACCACAGTTGCAGTAGATCCTACAATGTGTTCATAAACAGTATGCATCCCACATTAGTGGCAAGTGCCAGATCTAGTTTGTATGTTGTCCATTCACCCATAACAGTGCAATAAGACTGATCCATCCAGAAAAAGTATAAAGTTTACTGCTCAAAGTCAAAACATCTGTACAAGTGAAACAATAAAATTTTATGCTTTTCAAATGTTTTAGGGCCTCTGTACATGTCCTTTAAGCATGGCTGTGCATGCAGAGTGAACAGGCCCAAGTTCCTTTAGACTGCTCAAAGTCCTTGTTACTGTTTAGCCCTGAGAATCTGAAATCTTGGACAAAATCCACTGCTTTAAAAGAATTAGGTCTGAAGAAAACAGAGGTATGGTAACACACTGACTGATGAAAAGGATGAAAAATAAGTCTTGAAAGAAAAATATACCTTGGCTAGCCATATTTTGCAGAGTTCAGAAACCTACATTTTGATTAAATTTGAGATTCAGTCAAACAGAATAAATAGAGGCTTTGCATTTCTGTGATATCCATCAACTCCTTTTAACACACGAGGAAATTGGCAGGCAAAGGCCAACGTTTTAGATCAATCTTAGTTCTGGGTGTCTCCAATGTTGAGTATTCATGCAATAAACTCTACAGACAAAAACCTGTCCTTCACAGAACATTTTTAGATTACATAAGAAGTTTGAGGCAGAGCTCTGTCTCCCAAGCCAATCCTTAACTACAGGTTGATCCTCCTTCTGGGAGGCTTAAAATTATTTCATAATGACACTTGTGTTTTCCTGTTCACACTCCTGCAGCTGTTCCTAGGGACTTCAATCTGAAATCCAAGCTAAACCTGATATATTTTATCAAGTATCAACTTCTTAAATGTCTTTTAAGGAGTCAGTGTACAGTTCTCCTTTACTTTTGATTCACTTATGAATTTATCTTTCTGTTCTACCTGGCTCTTCTTAAAGAGATTGTTTAGACCCATTTTTAACCTGTAAGTATTACAAAAATCAGTGCAAAGGTATCTCAACAACTTTCTTTCCAGAATAAAGTACAGAACGAAGTCTACATGACTTGTTTGCACATGACTACATGTAGACAGCTCCTGCTACCCTCAATATTGGTAGCTCTTTTTAAGAGTATTAATATTGCTATTGTTCAGAATATTGTATGAGTAATTAAGATCAACCATAACAGCCCTGCACTTCACATGACAAATTTATTTACAAATAATTTACTAGTCTGCATTGCAAAATTTTTACAGAATTCATGCAACAAGAATCACCTTCTGGTACTTCTGACTTTACAAACTGAGAAAAGCAGTTTAATATATAATTTCAAAAATATAAAAATTATTTTAGTATATAAAATATATTTATATTTTACTATCATAAAATATATACAATTTCTTTTGGTATATATCAAAACAGCCCATACAGTAGATGTCAAAATACAGAATACAGCAAAAGATTTAAGTATATATCAAAATATTTCAGTATATCATGTTCTGTATATTTTTTCTCTACAGAGGACGGCACCTCAGGGTCCCCCTTCTGTCTTTCGTCACCCTAACAGACTAACTTTTAAGCTTTTCAGTTCTTTTCTTGTGCAGTGCTATCTTCAAAACAATAGCAAAATCCCATTCCTCCTGAATCTTCAGTCTACTAATTTTATTTTAGATTACATTGACTGGAATAACTGGCAGCTGATCATGGCACTCAATCTTAAAACATGCTGTGACACAGCTGCAATACTAAGTGATATTTGGTGACATAAAAATGTTTACATTTAAAATTTAAACAATTTGAAATATTCTGAGGAGTCTATACCCTTCAGAGAAGCCCTGTCAAAAATCTAACTGCACCTACATCCCTGGCCAGGCACTGATCAGGCCTGAGTTTCAGTGCTACAAGAATAAAAGAGTAAAATAATAAAGAAATTATTGCAGTCAGGTGTCAGGGGTGGAGACAAGACAAATTTTGTTGATTTTCAGCCAAAGGTGTTATGCTGAGAAAGCTCCCCCAGCTCAGCTTCAGACAGAAGCTGTCAGGCAGAGCTGAGAAGGGCAGAGATTGTTCAGGAATGCTGGAGTGAAAGGAGCTTTCAAAACTGCTAAAGTGCAACTTGAATATCAGTGTCTGAGAACATACGTGTTGATAGTTTTAACCACAGCTGCAAGGTCTGACTCGGGTAATACAGGATTACGGGGGATAAATATTTGTAGAGACTTTCAACTACATGAACAGCCAGTTGCTATTGTTGAATGAGAGCTAGTCACGTGCACTGATGCTTTAATTTTGTCCTTACTGTGCAGATGAGTAGGTCATCTAATTGGGTAGTTCCATATATTGATTTGACAACCACTTAAAAAACCCATTTGGCTTCAGGCAGTATTAGCAGTTCTGTAAGTATGCAGCATCTTTGAAACGAATGAACTGCTTGATGACACTTTCTGTACACAGCTTTAATGTTCTCTCAGCATTATTCTGGTGTGTTTTCACATGCACAATATGTATTACTCAGTATGTGTGTTTCACATCTTTTAGCCGGTAAGAAATTCCAGTGACACAGAGATGATCTAGGAGATAAAGCAAGCTATGAAACATTTCTGTTGTCAGAAAAAACCTATACATCAGTGAAATTCTCACACTTGTTTTACCCCTTTATTTAACGGTAGAAAGGAAAAAACAAACAAGCAAACAACAAAGAAGTGTAAATATTTCTCAAGAGCTCAGCTTCTGCTAAAAAATATTCCACACCAAAGATACAGAAGGATGTCAGCTATTAGATTTCCTCCTGAAAATCAGTGCACAAATCCAGCTCAAGCAATGTGCCAAGTGAGCAGCAGCATAATGCCATGTCAGGATCCCAGGCAGCTCTCAAGTTCATTCAGGGGTCTGAACAGACTGTAATTTGGCCAGAATTCCTAATTAAACTACACTTAGAGTTGCTCTGACAATATATCAGTCAACCTAGGAGAACTGGGGTGGAAGGGGGAGGAGTGGTATTAAGGACACCGTTCAAGGAAATTATGCTGTCCGAACACTTTCTTCATCTAAATATACATGTATGTGTTAATTTCTCAGTTTCCTTTAATTCCTCCTTTTACTCATCATATCACAAGTCTGAGTGGTTTCAGAAGCTGTTCTTTTACTAGGCTGCAGCAACCAGTAATTTTTATTATTTTTAAGGCCTCTATGTTTTATTTGCATAGCCTATGGTGGTTTTTTTATCAATATATTAACAAAGAATAAAAAAAAAAAACCACAGGAGAGGTCCATTCTATTTGTTCCCAACTATCAATTCGTTTATGAATATTTTGAGAAGAGTAACACAGATGTCAACATTAAAACCTAAGGTAGTTTTGATAACTATAAGATTTACTTCATTTGGACACCTGCCAAAATACTTGGTGACAGGTTATTTTGCCAGCTTCACAATAAGAAGCACAAGACAGAAATTATTATCACTGCCTTATATGCATTTTTTAGAATATCATCTATTAAAAAAGCACAGACACACACACATACATTATCATCCCCTGTATTATGACTTAAACAACACCAAGCAACATAGACTTGCATCCAGTAGGGAGGTGAGGGGAAAACAGAGAGGGCCAGCTTGTGAAATTACCAGAATTATTTATGAATTCAGTGTAAAGAAAAGCATGATCTTGGCTTAAAGTGATCACTGGGTAAAATCACTGAGCCAATGAATTTCAAAAGACATATGGACTTTCTTTCCACCTAGGATAATTCCTGACAGAAAACAGCTTTAATTTAACTAACAAACACTGCAGAGAGTCCTTTAATCTTCCAGCGGTATTACTTTTTTAAATTAATTTATAACCAATGCAATTTCCCTAATTCCTGGGCATTCTCAACCAGTATGGTGTTGTGTAAGATATCCTGTGGATTTTAATACCATAAAAGCACGTGTCAGTTTAAAAAAATATGTTCATTATGGTCAAAGTTGTGAAATACAACCAGTTCAAATTAGACAATTTGGAATTAAGATTAAGTAATTCCATAGCAATAGTTCACCTTTAAAAAAAAAATAAACACAAACACCAAACAATAGTAACCCTTTTGTGCATTGGCACAGATCAAATTAAATTTTCTAGAGCGAGAAGGGAAGAGGGAGACAGGTGCACAACAGTGATGAGCAGACAACTGAAAAACTGACCTAAGTATTTTCCTAGAAGTCATTAGACAAGAGAATGTGCAGAGTTCAAATTCTGGAGGGAAAAAAAAAATTTAAAAAGGCAAGATAAAAAAGATAAATCCTATACTTTAATTGGTACAGTCATCTAGAAATTGAGGTGCTATCTGGACAAGTGTTTTACTTGTAGATCTGTATCTCATTCGACAGGAGGTACACAGACACTAGACGTCAGCCCTAGTAAAAACTAAGAATGAACCAAACCGGAAATTAGGTAGGAAGGATGCAGTCAATCTATATCATGGTCCATGATCTTCTTAAATACCTAAAACAGCTCTAGGAAAGCAGAGTGTTTAGCTTGGGCTAGAAACAGAGACATTTCAGTATGAAATACAAAAAAGGTGTTAACTGGGGGCCACTAGTACAGAACTGCTTTTAGTAACTAAGAAAGCACAACAGGGGAGAAAGGAGAGTTAAAGGGCATAACGCCGAGGTACAGCTTTTTCCTGAGAACTCAGCCACAAGCCCCTTCGCTGGCATAGTCTCACATTTGCAGGTGAAAAACTTGTTACAGAAACTATGCCAGAACTACATTTTAGGAGTCATGCAATCAGCTACTAACCTGCATCCCACCGAATACTCTTGCATCTCTGTTTGGGTATCTTCTAAAACAAAGTATTGTCAGTTTTCCTCTTAGAAAAGTTACACAACAAAACTTCCCTCTCACTAACTTTGGGGTTGAATAGTCCTCTTACTTGTCTATGAAACTGGCTTTTTGAAAAGATGTTTTGTATTTGGGCATTAAACTGAGCTAATCAGTAGTTAGTAAGATATGGTTTTTCCTTAGCAACTTCTTAATTTGGTTTTGTACCTTCTGGTGGACTAATATATTGAGATGTAGAGAGTAATATTACCACCATATTTCACACTGTTGTTCGTGGCACAACATGTGTCTAAAGTTCTGCCTAAGTATTTCATGCCTTTGTACACTATGAAAAGCAATTAATCTCTTTCCATCTGAGCAGCAATCTAAATATTTTTCCTCTCCTCATAAATCCTCCACTTCATAATGCTTATCCTTTAGTGCTAAGAAGATGGAATAATCTCAGGATTAGGAAAAAGATTTTTTCAAAGGTGTTTGGTTTAATTTGATCTCACTGCGAGTTAAGTCCTTAAATAAAACAGAACCTGACTTGACTTAGATCAGGAAGCCCACAATAGAGCAGCAGTAATGATCCTTTACCTGAGACTTCCACCTTTCTATACCTCTTGAAGGTGACAATTTTTACTATCTTGTCTTAAACAGAAAGTAATTCAGAGACAGTTTCAGCAATAATATGCAACACCTCTTTTTTTTTTCTCTTTCACAAGTAATTCATAAGGATATGGATCAAAAGACCTAATGAAATTTGCCAGTTTATATTCTCACTGTTCAATAAATATACCCACAGAACAACTGGTCTTCTCAAAAACTGCTTTACTAGACTCAGCAGCTTTTACTGAGGAAAACTTCCTGTAAGATCCCTGGGAGAAACAAAGGACTAGCCTGTGCTGAGGGCAACTCTGCAGGGAGCCTGCTTAGAGACATCTGATGTTCTTAAACCCCTCAGCATTAAGAAAAAAACACTTGCAATTCTACTGACACTAGTACTGTCAGTCCTGATCTGAATATGCAAGAGGGACAGAAAGAGATATTAAAGCTGCTGAATGTAACCTTGTTAGCCTCTGTTTCTAGTATTACCTGTCATAGCAGGGTTTCATCTGAGTTCATCATAGACTTACCAGATTCTTCCTATGTAGCCAACAGCTTTCAGAAAATCCATCTAGTATTTTCCTATAGTCCTTTTGCCTGTTCCTCTCCACAGCAAGGACTGTGTTCCATGCGCACATGAGAAATCAAATAGTGAGATCTCCATTTTATTATTTCTATAAGTTTTCCCTTCTATTCTTTGCCTATGTTTCCCCTGCAGACATTATACGAAATTGAATCTTCCCACTTATGTTACAAGTTCAAAGGAGTAAAAAATTTATTTTGATACCATAAATGTGTCAAACTTTATCAATGACAAAAGATTTCCTCAAAGAAATCTCACTATAAAGAGGGTACAAAAGCATCTGATTACATGAAGAATTATTAAATTGAAAAGAATTCTGATAACCATCTATACCCTTCCTTTCTTTCTTCTCTTTACACAGTCCACCAGAGAGACAAGTTCCTTCCCTTGCCTCCTCAATGGAAAGCATGAGGTGCAATACTCTAGTACAACAACCCACTTGTTGCAGACCCTGCCAGCCAAACATCAACTTTCCATCACCTCAGCTGTGAGGCCTTTCACACTAAGTTAAGGATGAGCCCATTATTCAAATCCCAAGAATTCCCACAAGCAAGCACCATAAAGCTGGGCTTTACATTTCAGTTAAAAAAATATGTATCTTAAATATATTTTAAATCTTACATATCTTTTATACTTTGCTACAGCTGGGTTTAGGCTGCTGTCCTAATGACAGCCCACTTTGTCAGTTACATCTTTCACATTAGGCACAATTTAGAGCTTTTCACTCAACTCTAGAATTCCAACAGGAAAATTAAGAGGTGGTGTGAATGATTAGTCTTCTTCAGAGCTCTGCCTACAGATTCAGTAATTTAAACCTGATAAGTGTAAAATAAATTCAGCTGTAAAAATGACTCATTTTTGACTCTTGCCTGGAAGGTTTCAACACCTGTATGATGAGCAGAAGGGGAAATTAGGTGAAGCTAGTACTATTGACAGTCTACAATTAACATAAGAATTAAAAATAATAGAGAAACAACAAAGATAAGGTAATCTGAATGTCAAAAATGTGGTAGTATACTGATGGAAAGCCATGGTTCAGCAGCCACCATTGATTTAAATCAAGAAGATTCCTCTGACATTTTCAGCCACCAGAAGTATCCATGGGATACAACATTGGAATTACACAATAAAAGGTTAAGTCCAAGATAACTAGAAATAAAAACAAAAACTCAGAATCTGTTGTCTTTCTATCTATTAGCTGCCAACATCTGAGCATTTTGAAATCACTTTGTTTTTCCTGTTATGAACACAGATTAACACTTGAGTTCAAAGACGAAATTGGATGCTCTTCCTATTCAGAAAAAAGCCTACTCATGCCCAAGGCTTCATGGACTGCAGTAACATGTTTGTACACCTGTGACTTTCTACTGGATATTTTTTTGCAAGTTCTAAAGTTCCCATTGAAGCTCTGAAAATACCTTGATTTTAAGTGTAGCATATGAAGTAAACTTCAGTTCTTAATATTTTTCTAGCATGCCACACACACAAAAAGTAGAGGGGCATCCCAGTTTGGAGATCAGAGAGAAAATGACTAAAAGAATTTCAGTAAGTTTTTCCATTGGGTTTTTCATATTTTTCACACAGTCTTTGAGATTTACTATTAGAATGAAAGGAAAAAAATATAGGCTAGTTATTAAACCCTGTGCTACCATACCAGGTATTATTTAAGAAAGGTTTGAGAAAGCTTTTTTTTTTTCATAGCTAGTTGCTGTTGTCCGTTTTAGCCAAGAATTTCAGCTGTTCCAGTTTTCCAAATATAAATGAGTAAGATAAGCATTCAGCTGCACCTTCCTGCTCTTTGGAAAAAGGGCAAGATGATGTACAATCCCACCTCTCCTTTAATGGAGGCAACCACAAAATCCTGCTATTCAGCTTGCAGTTGAGTAAATTCACATTGGACTCAAATAAACAAACAGAATCTTTTATGATAACGTATACTTCCCTGTTCACCCTAAAAATTAATAAATTGAAGCTTTCCCATCACATTCTGTTCTCATGCTGGAGTTTCAGCCCCCTGTGTGTGCTGATCAATACACTCTTTCACTTGCATGGACAACCATCTTCTTACTACATGAAACCCCAGCAGGCTTCACATTTCAGCAAAGAGTGTTTACTTTCCTATCAAAGCTTGGAAATAATCCACTGAAGCTGAGAGGATTACTCTTCTGCACTGACTGATGAATAGATAACATGAAAGAAATGTAGATGTTTATAAAAGAAAGAAATTTGTATGTTTGTAAAGATCATTCTTTGAGAGAGCTTACATCCAAGAAAATATATCAATATTACAATGCTTACATTTCCAAGTCACAGCAAAATGGTACTTGAAAGGACTCTGCCCATATGCATGCTTGATATATTTCTACCTGTAGTGACAAGCTTGCCAAAAAGTAATTACAGACAAAGAACAGAGAAACAAACAAACAAAAAAAAACACAAACCATGTGACAGATTATGTTTAAAAGGGGAAAACTGACAAACAAAATAAACCTTAAAATGTGAAAATATGTTAATCCAGACAATTGGTGTCTGTATCACTGTAGATAGTGTCTTCTCATCATGCAATATTACCTATGCAAATAGAGATGATGTGCCTTTAGTTACTGTTCTTAAATTTAGAATCTGCAAACATAACACCATTTTTTCTTTTCGACTTGCAGATAGAACAGCATTTTTTCAAGCACAGCATGATATCTTTTATTTCTGAAGGCTGCCCTGTAGGCTTCAGTAGTCACCTCATCAGAATTTAGCTGTATTTCAGACTTTTTCCACCTGAATCTCACATACTCCTCTTACTCCCATCTGACATGATCCTCTGTTAGGCAGCACAGATACTTTCACAGCAATGTAATGAACCAGATCACAAAGCAACAGGTCTGAAAAACACCATGCAAACTCTATTTTTTCCCCCCACTTATTTCTAACTCAGATCAATTTATCCACTCTGGCTTTTCACATAGCCACATAAAAACCATGCTTGCACATATATAGAGATGTTTGAGAATAAGCAACCAACTTTCCTAAGAAGCAGCAATGATCTTGTTGCCAATAACTTTGTGCATTCTTGTAGGGAAGAACTCACTTCGGCAGCTTTCGTATTAATAAGGTGAAACTATATAATGATAGTTTCCCACTTCTGGGGTGGGATCCATTATGGAAATGCTCATACCAGCACGTCCAACAGCAGAGTAAGTTAGGCCAATCAGTGCACTGATAAATGTTCCTTAACTCTCCCCCAAGATGTGAAACAGAAGAGGAATGTCCTCAAGTGTATGATACAAACGCACGAAGTCTAGGAAACAAACAGGAGGAACTAGAGCTCCGTGCCCACTCAGAAAGTTATGTCATCACAGAGTAACTGAAACATGGTGGGACAACTCAAATGACTGGGGGATCGCGATGGATGGTTATAGGCTCTTTCGTAAAGACAGGCAGGGTAGAAGAGGTGGAGAGGTTGCACTCTACATTAAGGAAAACCTCAAATGTATCAAAGTCAACTATGGTGATTGTGACTGCTCTATCGAATGCCTCTGGGTTAAAGTCGGAGGGGTCGTCTCCAAGCTGGACCTCACAGTGGGCATCTGCCTCCGACCTCCTAACTGTGATGACAGCACTAAAGCATGCTTCTGGCCAACAGAACCTGGTCCTTATGGGTGACTTCAACTACCCAGACATCTGCTGGAAGAACAATATGGCAGCTCACATGTCATCCACCAAGTTTCTGGAATGCACAGAGGACTGCTTCTTCATGCAAATGTGAGATGTGCCAATCAGGAAAGGTGCACTGCTGGACTTGTTATTCACAAACCAAGAAAACCTGCTTTCTAATATCTCAGTTAGTGATAGCCTTGGCTGCAGTGACGACGGAGTTCAGGATCCTGCTGAGTGTGCTGAAGGTCAGTACTAAGGTAAGGGTTCTGGATTTTAGAAGAGTAAACTTAAGCTCACTCAGAGCTCAGTTGGGAGGGATTCAATGGGATGCTTCCATGGAAGATAAAGGAGCTAGTGAGCACTGGGAGTTCTTCAAGAACTCTCTCTTGGAAGCACAAAACCAGTTTATTCCCTGTAAAGGGAAGGGAAGTAAGCAGAGCAAGAGGCCTGCTTGGTTCAACCATGACCTCCGGGGTCTACTCAAAACCAAAAGAGAAGCATACTAGAGATGGAGAAGTGGAGGATTATCCGTTGAGAGCTACAAGGGCATAGCCAGAGTGTGCAGAGAGGCAGTTAGAGAAGCAAAAGCCCAGCTTGAATTGAAACTGGCCATAGACGTCAAAAATAACAAGAAAGGGTTCTTCAGGTATGTTAACCAAGGTGTGCCAACTATGAGCAGAAACAGAGGAAAACATAGGCCCACTGTTAAACAGAAAAGGAGAGTCAGTCACCAACAGTGCTGAAAAGGCAGAGGTCTCAATGCCTTCTTCATCTCTGTCTTTACCAACACTGTCAGGTCCCAGGCTTTGGGAACGAAATTCCCAGTTAATCCAAACATAACCCACCAACAGTGAAGGAAGAGTTAGTACGTGAATTATTACAGAGGCTTCAACCCTACAAATCAATGGGCCCTGATGCCATCCACCTGAGGGTGTTGAGAGAGCTGGCTGACATCATTGCAAGGCCGCTCTCCATAACCTTCGAGAAGTTCTGGAGAACAGGGGATGTCCCAGAGGACTGGAGGATGGCAAATGTTACACTTATCTACAAGGAAGGCTCTAGGGAGGATCCGGGTAATTATAGACCCATCAGCCTTACTTCAATCCCTGGGAAAGTTAGGGAACGAATCCTCCTGGGGGCCATCACAAGTCAAATGAAGCACGTGATTGGGAAAAACCAACATGGCTTCACTAAGGGCAGATTATGCTTGATAAACTTGGTGGCCTTCTATGAAACAGTGAGTTGCCTGGTTGACATGGGGCAGCTGGTGGACATTGTCTACCTGGACTTCGCCAAGGCCTTTGATTTGGTTCCCCACAGTTTCCTCCTGGAGAAATTAATGTGTTATGGCCTAGATAAGCAGTCTGTGCCGTGGGTGGGGAACTGGCTGACAGGCTGCACCCAAAGGGTGATGGTAAATAGCTCTTTTTCAAACTGGCAACCTGTCACAAGTGGAGTCCCCCAGGGATCGATATTGGGCCCAATGTTATTCAATATCTTTATAAGTGGTCTGGATAATGGGATCAAGGGTAGCCTGATGAAGTTTGCAGATGACACCAAGTTGAGTGGGGAAGTAGACACTCCAGAGGGAGAGCTGCTCTGCAGGGAGATCTGGATAAGCTGGAAGAGTGGGCTAACAAGAACTTTATGAATTTCAACAAGGACAAGTGTAAGGTCTTGCACCTGGGAAAACGTAATCCAGGAGTGCAGCACAGACTGGGATCCACCTGACTGGAAAGCAGCTCTGTGGAAAGGGACCTGGGGGTCCCAGTGGACCAGAAGCTCAACATGAGCGAACAGTGCACTGCTGTGGCCAAGAAGGCCAACAGGATGCTGGGTTGCATCAAAAAGGGCATCACCAGCAGAGATAAAGAAATCATTATTCTGCTCTACTCAGCGCTTGTCAGGCCACACCTGGAGTACTGTGTTCTGGTCCCCGCGATACAAAAAAGATGTGGACAGGCTGGAAGGGGACCAGAGAAGGGCCACCAAGATGATCAAAGGACTGGGAAGCCTGCCATACGAGGATAGGTTGGGAGAGCTGGGTTTGTTCAGCCTTGAGAAAAGGAGACTCAGAGGGGATCTCATCACCATGTACCAGTACTTAAGGGGTAGCTACAAAGAAGATGGAGACTCCCTTTTTACATGGAGTCACATAGAGAGGACAAGGGGGAATGGACACAAGTCGCTCTTAGGGAGATACCGACTGGACAATAGAGACAGTGAGACTGTCCAGAGAGACTGGACAGTGAGAACAGTCAACCATTGAAATAATCTCCCCAAGGAAGTGGTTGACTCAGCCACGTTGGACACTTTTAAGATTCGTCTGGACAGGGTGCTGGGCCATCTTGTCTAGACTGTGCTCTTCCTGGTAAGGTTGGACTAGATGATCCCTGAGGTTCCTTCCTACTTGTCATTCTGTGATATAAAATATTTCTGATCCTAGGTGAACTGTAGAAATTAATTAATCAGCTGTAACAAAAAATGGGATTCTTTTTGTTCTGTTCTTAAAAAAAAGGCTTTCAAACATTCCATGGGACTTTCGCTATCCAGAAGAAAAACACAAACATAACAGTAAGAATTGTTGCTTAGCGGCATAACATGTTGTGGGGGTTTCTTTAATTGATGATTTACTGTTAGAAATATAGTGCTCTCTGGTGTTATAATCCAGAATGAGCAATTATTCTGAACTTGGAGCCAGCCAGACTGGATCTCAGAACAAAATCAAGCAATTTTCAGTTCACAGCATTCAGAATGTACTGGAGAAACAGTTTCCCAGCCTAGTCTGTCAGCTGAAGACTACATCCAAATTTTTATCTCATTTATACTAAAGGTCTCATTGGTCTCATTTACAATAATATCCCAGTTTTCCTCTGCCACTTGAGGAAATTGCTTTATTTTGCTGGAAAATGTGTTTCTGTATTTATGTAGAACACATTCTGTGTCTAAAAGGGGGCTTTATAAATAGTCATGTATGAAATGCAAACACTTGCAAATGGGGTCAGATCATATGATGCTTTTGTTAGGAACATGGGGCATACACTAGTATCCATGGTAACTCATTGCTTCAGAGATTGCAAAGCAGCTAAAAAACCTAAGAGTATGAAACACTATGCTGTATTTCACCTGCCTAAAACAAGAAAATCCATGAATGAAAATTCTATCAGTTATTAAACAAAAGTGCAAAACAGAGTTCACCTTGTTTATTCAGTGATCACTTGTTACTTGAGGTTCCTCTACATGATTCATCCCATTTCCTAGCTAGATGAGGATATCAGCAAGAATGTCCATATGTTGTGTTGAAGTTCAGCCATTACAGCCCTGGCTCATAACAGGCTTAAAGCTGAAGATCTGGGCATGCCAAAAGGGCTCACCTTGTTCCTTTCTTATCTGATTACATTCAATGCTAATTTACCAACTGAATATTGACTGACATACGTTCATAGTTTCAACATATTCACTGCACCAACAATATATGGTAGACAGACAAATTTGCACATAGTTTAATGGGTAGAAGGATTATAGAAAAATTGTATTATTAGAACGCAAGGTGCCCTTGCTAATTCTGCTGTTATGAATTTGTATTGACAGTACAGTTCTAAATTAAAATTTACATTTTTTATTTTAGAGACGGCATTCAATAGGCTCAGTACCTTCAACCCTGGAAGACCGTACAATGTCCTCTGAGACTACAAGTAACCTCGTTCTATAGGTAGACACAAAACTTTAGTGCCTAATCACCCTCCAGGAAATAAAGATGTCATGGTTAGCAAGACAGTTAAGCAGTCATCCTCATGGTGAGACCTTCCATTGACCTCAAAGAAAGTTCTGCTCAATAAAACATTATGCCTGTTCAAAGACTAAGGAAAGGAAGAGGAAAGGAACCTTGGAGAGTGGATATAACAAAACAGAAGTACATGTTTCAGATTTTGTTATAAGTGCTTTCTCTTAGCTGTTCACAATAGTTTTTATTTTGCTGACTTGTCCGTTAGAATTAAAGGATTTTGTGATTTAATTAAGTTCAGCTAGAGATGGTTTTTCTTCTCGTCAGCTTTTATATACATGTTTAGCTGAAAGAACAATTTAGGCAACAGACCACACAGGTACATACTGTCCAAATACCTGATCCTAAGGTATGTTTTGTACACAAAAATACAGATTTGCATACATATAAATACATATATAAATACTTATGCATAGTATTATATATACATGCCTCCTTACCATCACACTGTGGTACAGTGTTGTACCACAGCACTGACATAAAGCTTGCTTTCATATTGTCTGTAAGTATAAACTATTACTTCCATTCAAAACACTGTAGTTGGAAACCAACGCTAGTCATACACTGACACATAGGAATACCACTTTTTCTGGTTATCAAAGATATGTGTTTCCAGTTTATAAATAGATGAACACTGAGTAACTTTTGACACTGAAAAAGTGACATACTAACTGTATATATGTAACTGAGCATGCTGCTGTGATGTGATGCTTTCTGCTTTACCAAAAATGTTCACTAGAAAGAGAATGCATAATTTTCACCCATGAAAAGAAAGACATTGCCTACCTCAAAATAGATATTGTTCACTGCATCTACTCAGAGATACAAGCCAGTGGTAGTTATTTGACTGAACTTTTATTACCACCCCTTCTTTTTAAGAGTTATTGGACAGAAATTGAGCTGCAAGCTGAATGCAGCTAGGAATTTTTCCATCTTCTTGATTATGTGTAACCACTTATATTAAGAGCTTTTAGTAAACATTGCTCATTATAATTGATTTCCCTGAAGAAATGTCATTTTCAAATGAATAGTTAAATGCAGCTTTACTTTTTATTCCCTTTTCACAGATTTTGTTCAATAAGCGTTGGAATGTGAAGTAGATGCAGACAGAGATGTAAACAGGCCACTAGAAAACATAGAAAGAAAACAGAAATAGAAACTATTCTGCAGTGTGAAGTGGTGAATTAACAAACTAATCTAGCACTCACTAACTCTACTGCACCTCACATTGTCAGCATTGCTATCTCAGGGCTTTATAACTAGGTTACTCATAATTGCATTGAATTAATCCTTAGTCACCCCAGGTATGATTATTTCTGTTGACAACCTCAGCATCAATATACTCAAGAAATCAGCAAATTTTGCATTTGAACTACCCACCCTGTAACAAGAGATGCCTTGTGCAGAATTCAAGTATGCAATGTGGTTTTTAAAGTCATATACCATAGATATGAATGTAGCAAACAAAGTTTCTTCACATCCTTCATAATGTAAAATAGAGCATACTCAGTGAATGAGTAGCCGTGTTAGACTTAAACATTCAGTCCCCATTTTCTGTAACATTTTTTTTCTTGAAATTCAGGAAACTAAACCAACTATTTGGCAACTACCTGGCTGTTTTCAGGCATTGTTGACTATCACAAATATTGCTGAGGTACAGATAGATCTTTGTGCTGTTCATAATCAAGTTAGAATTGTTTGGATGGGAACTCTGGAGATGTTCCAAATTACTTATATTTGTAGATCACGTTGCCATGTATCCAAAGCATTTGCAAGGAGTGCTTTTAAAGTTACTGATTTAAAACTGTCATGACTCTCATATTTTGGCCAAGATCATCTGAAGGGTTACCAAACCTGTAGAATAAAGTACAAATGTACAAAGTGTTCAAGTATTTTGTCACATGCTTTGGCTCTAATTTGGAATCCATCCTCTGTCAGAGTTTTTTCTTGCTGGCTCTGTTCACAATGCTATTACATAATTTGGCCTTTTCATATTACTCTGATCTTTTATTTCCTTATTTCAGGTGTAAATATAGAAACCAAAAATGAGGTGAAAGTGTCCATATTTCTTAGTGAAATTTTGACCCTAGTGAGCGAAAGCATAGCATCACAGTCCAATACCCAGACCGAAACATTTTGCAAAGGAGAGAAACTGGACAACACTCCAGACTACCAGTAGATTATTCTCTAAGAGAAATTGTTCTGCACTGTGATAAAAGAGATAGATGACAAATGCTTCAAAAGAGCAGAGTGGTCCAAGGTCACAGTGATCCACTGTTGAAAGCTTTTGCAAAGACGCGATGTAAGAAAATGTGTGGAAAAGCAAGTTGTTGAACTGATTTAAGTAAACAAAAAATAGAGATGGTTGATGCAGAACATCATTGGGGAGATATTCCTTAGGACCATGGAAGACAAATGAGCAAAATTAGAATTTTATGATTAAGAAATCACAACAGATTAACTTTATCTTCACAGCTAGTTTGTGATTTTGGCCTTACAAGAATGTAAATTCAGCACTGTCACTTATGGTAGGATAAGTTTTGGTATATTGAAAGAGTTCTGCAGCATAACTATATAACTGAAGAACTGACAAAAGCTGTCAAAGCATTCACAACTTGGACAAAACTACTTGAATAAAACCAACATGGCCCAAGGGGACAGATACAGGATTATCATTATATATACACATTCATTATACAGCATACTTCGGCCTATAAATTTCGGACATTCCAAATAATGATTAGGAAACAGACTGTAGAGGAGTTACATTCTGCAATTTTCAGAGGCATTTTTAGGAATTGAAACACACTGTTGCTGATCTAAGTTAAAAATTAGTAACTTCAAAACACTTCCCCAGCAGGCACCTCAGTTTCTCTAAAACTCTAGGATAGGGCTCAGGAACTATGCTTTTGGGGATTGGTTGTCATCTGTCTCAAACTCCTCAAAGTGCCATATTGGACCATGTCTAAAGTATACATGACATGGCTGAGCACATCTAAGATTAATAAGATGGATATCACTGAGTTTAGCACAAGACAAAGTAATTATGACTTTAATTAAAAGAAATTAACAGCCTGAAAGACTGTTTGAGATTGGAAAAGACAGTAAGAAGAACCTGATTCACTACCCTTTCCAATCAGCAGCTTGAACCCTGAACTCTCATTTGCCTATGATTAGAAAACTTCCAGTTTTTGTTAAAGCTCTGTTATTGCTTCAAGAGACAGATATATTGAGATGAAGAGCAAGAATGACCTTGCCTTATTAGTCTGGAACAGTCTTTGAGGAATGTATGCCCAAGCAAAAAGTATTTTTAGACTTAAGGGAGTAAATATTTTTGCAGTTTTGTCTTTATTTAAGAATAAAGAGACATATATACAGCAGTAAAGTCTGAGGACTTTTCCACCTCAAATGCTCAATGGAAAAAAATAGGTTATTTTGCTCTGTAAATTGATTTGTAATATAAAAGTACTTTGCCACTGGCCTTGCTAAAGTTGATAACTGCATTCACTGGCAGTATCAAAGATAATTCAGAGAGAAAAGAGTAAATAAGAGAGAAATTAGAATGCCAGACCAGAGTACTGCATTGCAAGAAACTTACTAAAAAGAATTTTAAATTGCTGTGTTTTATCTTGCAGGATCATTCCAGTTACTTCCTTTAAACTGCATTGGATGAGGATAATTTTGTTAGTCCGTCTTGCTCTTCATGATTAACTTTGGTTGAGGTTATTTTATTTTTAATAGAAGATACATGTTTTTAAAGTAATCTAAATAAAAATTGCTGCAGAAACTTAGGTTTTCCTGCTATAGGCATAATTTATACATTGTACCTTGAAAAGCCCAAGTCCTTCCAGATTGCCTCATGACTGACAGAGAAAACTCATGTAGTCAATGACTATCCAGGCCTTCAATAAGCTCAGGGCACAGAGACAATTTTTTCCTGCTTCCCCAGGCTTTTGGGGAGGGTTTTGTCCTCTGAGATGTTTGGGGACGAGCAGCTCCAAACCCCATCATGTCAACAAAGTCCTGATTTTCCTTTTGCAGGAACTGGGAACACCCAAACTTTTCTGCCATTCACAAAAAGGACATTGTGCACCATATTACTGGAACTTTCCGTGACATAACAACCAAGTATCCCTGCACATCACATTCCTCAAGTACCCCTAAGTGTGTTTAGTGAGGATGTAAGTGATGTCTTCACTGGCTTTTTTTGTGCTCTCCTCTACCTTATTTTCACATCATCAGGTAAACCCATACTTGGACATGAGGAAATCTGTGTTATATCCCCTTGTACGATATACAGTATACCATCAGATGCTGAAATCCAAACCTGAAATCCAAAAGAGCTCTGCACACTTGATACACAGCATCAAAACTGTAAGGCCATCTTATTTTCTTGCACTGAACTTCCTCAAATAAGTGAAGTTGAGCCTTTATGTATATCTGGATCTTTGGAGTTCTTAAGGCTGAACAGCAGATAGATCACACAGAAGCCAAGTGGGATCAAGTGAAATTGACCTTAACCAGGTAGAAATTCTTACAGCAAACACATCAGCCCTTGGTTAGCAGTGGTACATAGTTCAGCACTATGATAGCAAGTAACAGAGCTCAGAAACACAAGAAAAATTTGGTCTGCAGTTCTATCTCCCTCCGTAGTGGGCTGTGATTTTGTGAGCATAGGGTTTGTTTTAACTAGGACTCATGGGACAATATTAAGATGTCACAGAAGTTCCATTACTTCTTTTGATTTCTACCTTCTAGGCCTTAGCAATTAAAATTAAATTTCAAGTAAGGTTGGGGGGAGATGGAGGAGGGTCAAGAAGAATTCAGAAAAATTATCCTCAGGAGGGAAGAGAGGTAAGATGATTAAATAGTTTCCCTTCAGCTCTTGTTGCTATGGTTCTATACTCTGGAGAGAGAATAATGTGAAAAACGAGAATCTCTGTCTTCCAGACAGAGGACATCCTCCTCAGACACAAAGTTCATGACCAGCTCAAGTTTCTCCTTCTTAATAGATTTTTGTACATGCTTCCTGAGCATTTAATTTCACAAATTGCTAGGATCATTAAAATTAGGTTTTGTCCCCTAACTTCTTAGGAAATATCTAGAAAAAAGCTGTCATAAAACAGAGCACAAACCATTCTTTTCTCTGGCCTAAAGCTAAATCTTACTGCTTCTTGCTTGGCTTGAAGGGATCAGTTAGGAATCAACTCCTTTTTAATGAGGTGAATTATTTTCACTCTGAACAGGAAAAAAAAAAAGTTGAGATGGGAATATTTCTCTTCCCTCTCTTACAAAAGAATATCTACCAAGGCAGTTAGTTATTTTCCTCAAAACATGTTGATAAATAAATAAATAAATTAGTGTGGTAAATGACAGATTTTTTAATCACCTACTAATTCTCTTGGTCCACACAATGGAAAAAAAATTATTTTTTAGTTCTTTCAGTATGTATGATCAGATACATGACTGGACAGAACCTAAAGTAATAGAGTCTGAATTCAGGAAAATTCTGTGCTTCCTAGCTTGAGTGTTTCTGTGATTTAAACTTTGCACCCACCTTTCTCTTCATGGGGAACATGGAAATATGTTATATGTTATAGATGTTATAGATACTGAAAATGACAGATCATTTAGAACAGTTCAGGCTTATTTCTGCATCTGTGTCTTCTTGGCACTTTCATATATAAATAAAACATCTCAACCTCCAGGAAAAAAAAATTCTTTATGGAAACAAATATTTCACACAGTTTTGCTCTTTTTTTTTTTTTTTTTTTGTTAACAAACCAAAAATCTCAATTCAGGAAATTTTCAAGAGAACTGCAGTGTAAGTATTAAAAAGTATTTGCCTTGGTCACTGATATAAGAAACATATCTACTTCCCCAAATCAGCTCAAGTGTTCAGTTTCTTCTTACAAAGGTTTTCCCAGCAAAGACTTTGTAGAAGCATGTACTTTAAATTCCTGCCAGTCAATATATTGATTTCTTTGCATTAACAAATTGTTCCTCATAGACAAGCAAGTCTCGTATGTTAATTATTGAAAAGGAAAATGCACATTGTAGGTTTTTGAAGAGTTATATCTAGCATGAGGGAGAGGAGTCAATAAAATTCATTGCAACATCAACACTGTATTTGATATGGCATCTGTTTCCTCTGCCGCTGCAAGAACTTTGTTTTTACTACAGCTAAGTAGCAGATGTTTATGAGCAATAAGGATGTTGGTAAATTTGTTACCTGTTTCTATGGGCAACGTAAGTCTAATATTTGAATTTCCTCCAGAACTGCTTAATTAGATCACAAAGTAAATGCCATACTGATACTATAAAGGATATCTAATAAGTCTTTAAAAGTAATTTTGTGCCTTCTATTGCTTAATTCATTTATCTAAAGCTTTATGAAATTATTGACTCTTACTGAATAACGGCGTTTTCTATTATCTGGATCTAGGATGTCACTTCCTTGAAGACAGCAGCAACAGGATTTTTCAAACACGTACTTGAAAGGGGGTTTATAGTAATATAGATAGGAATGAGGGCAGTCTGCCATCTGCAACACAATTCATCTCTGGTCCTCTCTGCTCAAGCCTGCTGATCTTGACTTCTTCAGTTACAGAATTCAGAACAGACTTTCTAAAGCACAGCTTGAAAACGTTGCCCTTGTTTTGATCACATGATCTACAGGGCAAGCAGAAAGAGAGTCGGAGACCTATAATTGAGATACATTTTCATAAAGGCTTGGGGGGCTTGGATGGACTTTTCAGCCACTGGGATGATGGATGTCACCTTTGTTAATGATCTGAATACCTTTGCACAGGAGGAAAGTTTACCTTGACCTCCACACTCCGTGGAAATACAAAAGCCAACAACATGGAGCAGGAAGGACTGCAGGGAAGGAAAATTAAAAAGTTCAATTGGAAGCAAAGTGTGTTACTAGTCCCAACTCGCCAGATGACCTCAATTTTCCCCACTGAAAGAAACCATCATCTAGATAACCAAATTTAGTAAGCAATGGAACTCAAAGCTCGTGCGATCCTATGAACAAGAAATGTTGTAAAATAGAACACGTTTTAGGCTGCAGAATAGATTTTTGTCTGAAAAAATTAGACATACCATTGATTTGTCTGCATATTTTAATAATTTTTCCTCTGTGACCTCTCCTTAGCGTTACCCTGTGTAAACTAATTGCTTATGAAAATAACCATAATGTTCCAATTATCCTTTCTTTTTTTCAAGAATAATAAATGTGATGTAGCAAGCACACTGGACAAAAAGTATAACAGTTTAGCACTGTTGACTTCCTCCTACCCTTAAGGTTTATGACTCCAACAAATTAGTGATAGCTTTGATGACATTGTACAGGTGAAGGAGTAAATTTCCAAGGGCTGTTCTTTAGACCTGTCTTTGGAAGAAACAGGATTTGAGATAGCATTGTCTTTCATCTGAAATTGATAATGCACTTCTGAGAAGTCAAGATACATAAGTCTGGAAATCTTCAAGTATATATTAAAAGAAATATGTATAAGTGAATAGAGAGATTTTCTATTATTCTGTAGCACAAAGGAAAAGTAAGAACTATTTTGTACATAATTCTGTGTCCTGATCTGGTAAAGTCACACCCAGCAAGTGCAAAGCCAAATCTATCCTTTTTGTCAATAAACAAATCAAAGTGCTTTCTAAGTGTCTTTTGAATGGATGTGTCTTAGTTGCCTACTAAGGTTAGCTTTCCTTTCAAAAGAAGGTATGGTATACTAACATTACATGATGATGTAAATGAATATCATGTAATTGTAGATACATTCATTATGGTATTACAAGGTTCACTGTGAACTGCCAATACATAGAGACTGATGACTTTTACACTTCTGTGCAAGAATGATGATCTTTCCTTGTCTCCTGTGAGGACCTCTTGTACTCTTAAGACCTCTGCAGTGAGGATACAGAAGGGTTACACTAGTGGTAGTGTATAAAACTGATTGAGCGGAGGAAACAGAAGCCAGAGAATGTACATCACTGTCTTTTCAACATTGTTTTTTGTTTAAAGGTTGTTTTAACATAAAACTTAAAGCAAAAGCTAAACATCAAAATGAGGAAGGCAGAGAAGGAAGATTTTTATTTCAGACACTCCCTGTAGGCAACTTTTTAATCACCAAGAACTGACATTTTAATTTAAACAAAATAATTACAAGAAAGATGTGAGTGAATATTTTTGCATGCAGTTCACAGTCACATTTTTCTTAGTTCTAAAGAAGAGAAGTTTCAACTGCTTAGAATTAATCAATCAAGTCCATAAATACTGATATATTTCTTTTTCTTCAGGAAATCCAAGGCAGTTATACTTTTACTAAGGACCAACCCCTATATTCATTAATAAAACCAAGGAATAAACAAACCCCACCCAGTGCTGGATTTTACCTTCAGAATGTGACCCAGCTTCATGAGGCTCAACTGGCCCAATTTAATCAATTTTTTTAAAAATTGTAGAACAATAGCTAACACCATTAGCTATAGCTCTGTGCAAATGACACAAAGGGTTTAACTTACACAGAAAATGGAAATTAAAACTATGCCAGTAAAGAAAGGTGAAACAAGAGACATAAATGAAATCGTTAAATCAACAATATTAACTCAAGAGAAAAATACCAGGGATCGAGGAAGCAAGAGCTGTAAGACTGGTACTGCTAGGTGGAGGACTATCCCCTCCCAAGCAACAGAAGAGACCAGCAGTTACCTACTGCCAGGTGCACAGCTAGCAAAGACTCACTGATGTGCATAGCTACAATGAGCCTAACAGAACTTTCTGAAGTCCCAGATTGCATGATTTTCCTTGCATGTCTGCACTCAGGAGAAAAAAAAAAAGTTAAATAAAGGGTTACAACTGGGAGTTACAAAGGTTTGCAAACATAGTTTCAGAGTATTTATTTCCCAAATAATTCTACTGAAACATCTCGGCATTTCTCAGTGTGGGGACTGCAGCATTCCACATCAGCTCATAAAAGTAAAATTATTATTTCCCTTTTTTGGGTTTGCCAAGTATTCTAAACATGATAGACCATTATTTACATGTTATTAGTGTGAACCATCACAACGCTGACTACGCTGTCCAACTAGCATCTAAGTACACATGAGAAAGGAGAGAGAAAAAAAGAGAACAAAACAATTCTTTGGGATTATTTTTTTTTTTGAGAAAAAAGCAGCAAAAATAAGTTTTCCGTCTGGATGGGATTTTCTCATTGAAATTAACGACAGCACCAATTCTCCCTATAGATAAGCATGCAAAAATTTATACCACCCATTGCAATACATAGCAAGGCAGTAAATCTGCCTTTAGAATCAAAGTACCTGTTGAAGTATACAGGCAGGTGACTATGCTCTGGACTGAGGTTTAGCTATCTGAACAGAATATGGGAAAGTACTGGACATGACATAAGGCATTGCTGAATGTTAAAAAGTAACACAAGAAGAAGCTGACAAAATCCATGAGAGTGATAGGAGGAATACCCAGATTTCACATAACATTAAGCTAGGGGAGCAATGGCCAGACTTATTAGATAAATGGGGAGAGTGCTGGGCACATTCTCAGGAGCAAAGCCTCGCTAGGCCAACAACATCCCAGTAACCACATCAGTCATACCAAATTTAGGTACAGATGTAGTAAAACTGGGGCCAATGGAGAAAAAGTTATTAGGGGTAGGGCTTTTTGGGGGAAGAGAAAAGAGTCAAAATAGATGGGGGAAGACCAAGCACCGAAAAATGGAGATAAAGGGGCTTAAATGGTGCCAGTCAACCATAATCAAGGTGCTGGCCAGTACTGCTTGTCTGACTGATATCTGTGCGTGAACAACACTGCCTGTTCTATCCTCTTATTAGACTCTATTTCATAGAACTGTAGATTTATTTAGATTGGAAAACACCCTTAAGACCATCAAGGCCAACCATTAATCTACCACTGCCAAGTCCGCCACTAAACCATGTCCCTAAGTGCCATGTCTACATGTCTTTTAAAGACCTCCAGGGATGGTGACTCAACATTTCCCTGGGCAGCCTGTTCCAGCACTTGACAACATTTTCAGTGAACAAATTTTTCCTAAGATCCAATCTAAACTTCACCTGGTGCAATCTGAGGCCATTTCTTCTCATGCTATCACTTGTTACTTGGGAAAAGAGACCAACACCCACCTTGGTACCACCTTCTTTCAGGTAGTTGTAGGGAGCAATAAGGTCTCCCTTCAGCCTCCTCTTCTCCACACTAAACCATCCCACCTCCCTCAGCCACTCCTCATAAAGCTTGCTTTAAGACCCTCCACGAGCTTTATTGCCCTTCTCTGGACATGCTACAGCATTTCAGTGTCTTTCTTGTAGTGAGCGGCCCAAAACTGAACACAGTATTCACGGTGAGGCCTCACCAGTGCCCGGTACAGGGGCATGATCACTGTCCTTCTCCTGCTGGCCACAATGTTCCTGATACAAGCCAGGATACTGTTGGCCTTCTTGGCCACCTCAGCACACTGCTGGCTCATGTTCAGCCGGCTGTTGACCAGCACATCCAGGTCCTTCTCCACCAGGCAGCTCTCCAGCCACTCTTCCCCAAGCCTGTAGCATTGCATGGGGTTGTTGTGACCCAAGTGCAGGACCTGGCACTGAGCCTTGTTGAATCTCCTACAGCTGGCCTCATGCAATTTGTAATGATTTTCCTGATTGTGGTCTCAGTATCTGTGTAAATGTGCAATATAGTGGTGAACTTCAAAGTGGCCTAGCTGGCAAACCAGACAGTAAGTCAGAACAGCTGCCAGAGAGAACCATGAGGGTTTGGGTGCAAGACATGAGCAAACTTCAAGCATGACTAGTCAGGAAGCAGAACAAGAGGTCTGAGGGCTATATACTAGAGGGACTAAGGGTTTGGGGGCTGGATGCCTGAGGAGAACCACATAAGAGATTGTGCGTGCATTTCAGTACAAATCTACGAGTAAGAGAAAATCAGGATCAGATCTTTTGGCTTTTTCATGTTTATGTGACTGTCATACATGTGTACATGGTACTTGTAAAATCTTTATTCTCTCCTGATGTGTTAGTGGTCAACCAAGTCTGTAAAGTGTGTATGTGTCTACTGAGGATGTGCACCCAGACTCACTACTGGCTGGACCCAGGGGTAGGGATCTGCAGCAGCTTCACATCTATTGGACTGGGATCCCATGGTCCTAGAGTGCACCAAAATTGTATTTAGCTGACTGGGGAGGAAAACCACCCCTAGGTAAACTGAATTCACCTAACCTTAACAAATTTTAAAATATGATAGAACGATGATTCCATACAGATCTGCTTTGCAGGTTCAAATCTGTTGTAAAGCTTTTGAGAGTAGAACACCTGGATGCTGATATACTAGTGGCCATAGATCGTCTTACCACAGTAAGTACATATTACACGTCAGGTAAACTAGATAATTTACCAAACACAGGTTTTTGTTCTAATTTGTAACCCACCAAGTTTGTTCTACTAAACATGCATGGTACTTTCAAATGTGCAAAATGGTTGCAGAGTTGTAGGTTAGAACAGCAGCATTTTATACATACCAAGATTCCACAAGAAGTTATGATTAACAAAAAAAAGAAAAAGGGTGGGGGTTGTGGGACTGACTGTCATTTCAACGTTGCTGGGCAGGAATTCCCTACATGTGCCTAGACAACTGTAGTAGAAAAAGTAACCAACCCTTTCTGGTAGCCAATCTGCTGTCACTGAGGCAGAACTTTCAAACAACTGGTTCTTTCTTAGTGTCTGAACAACCATAGGTATTTTAGACTCCAGTTTGTTGTTTTATGATAGATCATATGAAACATAATAAAACAGAAACCATCATCAACTGGAAACTGTTACAATAATCGGAAAGCAGCTACCCATGTAGATGCAAACGAGTGAAACACCCAGGGCACCTCAAGTAACATTGTCAGTAAACTTTCTTGCATCTAAGATAAAGGTTTATGAAAGACAGAAAAAGGGCAGCATGTTCTCCTGTCAATAGACAGACACTAGCTGGCATTTGCACAGTTCATACTAGGGCACTGTCAAATTATTATGTTATGATATTCTTTCCAAATTTGCCCTTCAGTAGAAGTGTCACTACTCTCTGATATGACTGCTCTCTTCTACTATCAAATATACCCGATTCGTAGGCTGAGAATAAAATGAAAGCTTCATGCCTGTTGCCAGGATGCAATCAAGAAAGCATTGTAGTTTCTGCTCATTGAACATTTTTGCTAAGGCACTTGATCTGTCATACGCTAGTGTACGGAAAGGATCCAATTCTAGGCATCTTAGTATGGATCATAATAAGCTTTTTATTTTTTTTTTCTGATCTAGATTTTTCATATTTCCTCATTATCATTCTTCAGTTCTTGATTATCTTCCTCAGCCTAAAATAATTTTTTCACCAATTTCATCCTGGCAGCCTTACTTCCAACAGGTGTGACACAGCATGAATAGTAAAAGATCCCAGCTCAAGTAATTGACTGCTACTTCAAATGTGTTACTGAAGGCTCTGCCATGCGTTATCAGGCTGCAACCTTCCTGACAGCTCTAAGCCAAGAACAAATCCTATCCTTCTCAAGGCTTATGTTGAGCTCAAATCAGCATGAAGCTACAGAGAAAGTTATAACTATCATGTTTTCTTGGCAGATAGATATTGCTCTTAGAGTAATGAGACTGTTACTTGACTGATTTTCAGCTGTCACGATGCATATCACATTATAGTAAGAACTACAGCTTTTAGGAAAAAGAAGGGTGTATGTCTATTTACATAAGCAATTGTTGGTCCCTTTTGAAAATGTTCTTTAAAAAACACATTCTCTTCCTGGAGGTGACACTGCCACTGCAAACATAATTTTTTTCCAAAAGTAAACCGCATGTGTTTTGAATGAGGACATTGACAGCATGCAATTACTGAAAGAACCTCCTGTACAATTAATACAATGCAGAGGACTGACAACTTTAACTCACTTCTTCTAACGCTTCAGAAAAAATGAACGGTTTTGGTGACAGACTCATTAGCTGCACAGCAGCAACAATCATTTTTAAAAAGTGAGGTTCCAGTCTAAACTTCATAACTCTATTAATAGAGAAATGCGACTTCACTAGGTCAGGATTCTATTAGTATTACAATATACCTACACAAGTCTTATGCTTGTATTTGAAACAACTATCCCAAATGATACAAATTCAGCAAAAATTTCAAAAATTAAGCGATGCAGGATATTACATCTGAATATTTGCAAGTTCCTCAGCTGAACAGATGAAGAATTAAACTTACTTTCATAGCATTACACTAGCTTCATGCCATTATGGAAAGGGAATATGACCCCTCATAAACTGTAGCAGAACTAAAACTCAGAAGCATCATAATCGCATTTTGGTCAAAATTAATCATTCATAATTATGATAATAATAAAAATTACCATTATTTATAGTATAGTAAATCAAAGTACAAGTTCCTAACAAATAATTGTTATGTGCAAGAAGAAAACAGGCATCCTTGTTAATGAGAAAAAATGGATTATGTGACAATTTAATCAGATTTCACAAGATTACCTGAATCACAAGATTACCTGAATAGTGTTCCTGAGTAGTTCTTTAGTATCGTATTCTATATCCCTCTCTCTCAATACTCTGTCCCAAAACAACACATTTTATTTTATGATCTTCATTACATTAACACCAGCCTGTGTGCCTCTTCGGTTTAATATGAATATGCTTGATTTAAAGCACATGTTTAATTCTTACGAGCTGACCATGACTACAGTTATTTCCCGTATCAGAATTGGATTTGTATGTATGCAGATAATAATCATAGCCCTTCAGTTTATTTTTTCTAAAGGATTTTATCTCTTAAGAAATCAACTTATTTTTGAGTTGCCCCAAATCACCTTGTAAATCTCTAATTGCCTTGCTCATTGATGCCCTTTCTCTTTTTCATTGAACAACCAAGCATGTAATTTTCAATAGCTTTTACCTTATTAAGAATTTGAGCTATGACAGATAATTTACTCACATTCAGGTCATGTTAGATTTCCTTCTCTAGTTTGACTTAATGCAATCTTGGAATTAGTTTCCAGTGCTCAAGTATGGGTCTGCTTTATAAGTATGAGTCTACTTTATTTTTCTTCATCAATAATTTTCAGTGATCGGTTACATGCAAGCTACCAGATACTTTTAGTCACCTGATGTTTTTGCTGTTGGTCCATTATAAGATAAATAGGTTTTCCATTCCTGCGTGTCCCATTTGTTCATAAGTGACTGTTTATAATATTCTGTGTGAATTTAACTAAACTTATGTCTTTTACCTGTCAAGCATGAAATATGTCATAATTTTTCCATTTTTTTCAGTAACTCTTTTAAAAATTACATTAAGATATAAAGTACAAAGGAATATTTTGTGCTATTTTACATTTCTCACTTTTACAAACATGATTGTTTATTGTACTACTGCAGAACCAGAAGCATTCAAGTGAATTTATTTACTTGGAATGTTTATTTGTTGCTCTGTTTATATGGTTAGTCCTACTGAAGCAAACTAAAAATAATTATGGATTAATAAAGTAAGAATCTATTAATCTTTTAACTCTAGCACCTTGGCCTATAAACAGATTAAGTTGCATCAACAATCTTAGAAGGTAAACAGAAAGGCTCAGAACTTTGTAAATAAAAATCCAATTGATGACAGAAATGTAGTATGTATTGTGCAGTTTCAGTAGAACTCACTTCATATTTAAAACCTCTGTTCAAACTTTTCCTCTGTAATGTGTCAAAAAAAAATCCTGAACCCGTATGTTTCTGTTTGAAGTGTTAATTTCTTACCTATATTATTAAACTACTTACTCTGCCAAGCATTTAAATAGAAAGCCATTGAGAGACTGAAGCAGGAAGGGGTTGGTTTAATTTTTAAATCATTATAGAACCATAGAATGTCCTGAGCTGGAAGGGACCCACAAGGACTATCAAGTCCAAATCCTCTCCCTGCATAGGACAAGCCCAAAATTCACACCATACATTTGAGGGCATTGTCCAAGTGCTTCTCGAACACCGTCAGGCTTGGCATCATGACTGCCTCCCTGGGGAGCCTGTTCCAGTGCTCCACCAACCTCTGGGTGAAGAACCTTTTCCTAATACCCAACCTAACCCTCCCCTGGCACATCTTCCTGATATTCCCTCAGGTGCTATCACTGGTCGCCACAGAAAAGAGACAAACACTTGCCCCTCCTCTTTGCCTTGTGAGGAAGCTGCAGACCGCAATGAGGTCTCCCCTCAGCCTCCTCTTCTCCAGGCTGAACAAACCAAGTGACATTAGCCGCTCCTCACGCAGTTTCTCCTCTAAACCTTTCACCAACTTCATGGCCCTCCTTTGGGCACCCTCTAGTAGCTTTATATCCTTAATGTACTGTGGCACCCAAAACTGCACACAGTGCTTGAGATGAAGCCACACCAGTGCAGAGCAGAGCAGGACAATCCCCTCCCTCACCCAGCTGCAATAAAGTGCTCGGTGCGCCCCTGGACTCAGTGGGCTCTCTTGGCTGCTGGGGCACACTGTTGGCTCGTGTTCAACTTGCCATTGACCAGAATGCCTATGTCTGTCTCTGCAGAGCTGCTCTCCAGCCTCTCGTTCCCCAGTCTGTATGTATATCCAAAGCTGCCATGCCCCAGGTGTAAAATCCGGCACTTGACCTTGTTAAACTTCATGTGGCTGGTGATTGCACAGATCTAATTTGTAATAAGCCTGATACTTTTAAAGAAACTCAAGTATAAGTTGCAACATTTTATCAGACCATAAATATTAGATATTGTATGTTATAATTTTTCAGCCATAGATCTGTGTGGGGTATACACACACACACACACATATATATTTAAAATTATTCAGTCCAATACAATAGTATTGAGCACTAAAGATACAAAATATCAAAATAACTAGACACCAATCCCTGATAATAGTATTACAGGATACACAGCAGGCATATAGGTGCATACCTATACCTATGGCATTTAATTCACATTGTTTATGTCTTCCTTGCCCTGCATCACTCAATTTTGTTTTCCCTTCCTGTGACATGTTACAGCTCCCACCTTTCCCTGCCTCTCTTTCAGCACAGCTGCGCTGGTGCAGTGTCCACAGTCTGTGAGTACCCAAAGTGGGAAGGTAGGGTCAGGCACAGGGTCTGAGACTACAAAGCAGCAGGGAGGAGGGTCCCAGTTCCCTGTTGCCATGCTGCTCCCACCTCAGAAATTTTCCTGCTGGAAATCCCCAGTGCAAGCCACCTGGGAAAAAAAAAAAAAAATCAAAAAACCCCAGCAACAGAAAAACTCATGCCCCCCCACAATGGACAAGAGAGGAGGAGCAAAGAAGCAACACGTAGAGGAGGGAGAAATTCTTCCTTCTACCTACAACCCTGCAAGCAACCACAAATTATTTTACAAAGGAATTAACACCATATTACAAGCATCCAAAACTAAGACAATATTGCAATGGTCATAGCTGTCAAGGTGTTATTACTGGGGTGCTGTCAGGGTGGCCTCTGCAGAAAGAAGTCAGGGACTGCCCTGTGCTGGACACAGCAGTTCCAACTGGCTCCACAACAGACAAAACAGATTCACCATGCACCAAAGCTGACCCAGGCAGAGGAGTTTCTGGAGCCTCTGCAGAAATGTATTTAAGAAAGGATGACAAATGCAGAGAGAAATCACCAGAGTTGGAAGGACGGAAGAAACTATGTGAGAGCAGGAGGACACACAGGAGGAAACACAAGGGAGACACCAGCGCAGAAGGGACACTGAGGAATGGAGGAGGCAGGAGCCACAGTGCCAGGGCAGGAGAGACACCAGAACAGGAGCAAGGGAAAAACAGACCCCAGGAAGGGAAGGAGCAAATAGCTGCCCAAGCAGGGACCAAGAGGCAACCAATAGGAAGGTATGACTGCGGCCAAAGGAGGACACCATACCAGAGCCACTGAGTAGGAACCCAGTGGCTGAGCTCAACCTCCTGCACCTCCCATTCCCTCCCAAAAGGACTGAGTAACCTGCAGTGAGGGGAAGAGGGGACCAGAAGGGCACAGAGGAGGTGTCCGGAGGGAAGCTGAAGTGTTTCCTCTAAGTGTGCTTATTTGTTTGTTTGCTTTTATTTTCCAATGGCAGAAGCAGCAATCAAAGTTCATTAACTGGCAATAAATCAAACTGATTGAAATTCTCCAACCTGAAACTGCTTTTTCTTCCACAACAAATGCTTACCACTCCTTTAAGAAAAATTTCCCAAAAGTCCCTAAAAATATATCAAAGGTTTCAGTGGCTTCATCTCTTTTTGATTTACAGTCAAAATTTGAGTTTGTTAAAAAATATCCTGGGGAATTTCTCAAAAGTTTTAAACACACTCTACACTGCTAGTATTATGTTAGTTTTGAAGATAAAATGGATGGATTTTTTTGTTTTTACCACTTCCAACAGCTTAGAAAGATTATTCTCCCTCTATCCTAACCAACGTTTTACAGGGCTTGTCTCTATCCTCACCTAGTACCTCTTCCAGAGCAGATCCCAAACCAGCCTTCTTTGTTGATCTTACCTCTCAAAGCACATGAGAGGTAGGTTTCAGAAGCGTGGTAAAGTCTGCCTTCCTCCTCTGGTCCTGATCAGGCTCCAAACTCCTGACAGTCTCCATCTATAACTGCAGAACTATGGAATTCTTTAGTAGGTCACTCAAGGATATAAATGCTTATATAAATATATACACAAATTATATAAATGGGTATGGTGAAATGAATTACCTAAAGATACACAACAAAATTTATTATCTAACTAAGCACTTTCCAGCCTCAAGGGATGTTGGCATAGTAGATATGAAGCCATGTAAACACATTCCCTCCTGATTTGGATGATCCCACTTCTTTATTTATCCCACACAGGCCCCCTGTAAACATCCCTGTGATTTTGCAAAAGTGAAACAAAAAGATCTGGAGGCTCTTTCCTGCAGGGAAGTTTTGTGGAGAATCCTGCTGGAAGAGAAGCACTACCCCATATATGTGGAGACATCATACAAAGAAGAAAATAGCATAATATCTGCCTTAGAAATTTCTGCCTGTTGTGTGCAAACTGCATCCAGTCTTAACCACTGTAACCCTTGATGTTCACTGTTTCCACCTTGAAAAAACAGTACTTTTACATAACGTGAGTGTAATGAGGAACCTGAAATCGGACAAAGCACAGAGAATTTCACTGGAAATTCTTGAATATTTTATATGATACCCATGAGACCATAGGCAGAAGAAAAAAAATAAATCTATACTGTCCAAAAGTCTCATCCCTGCTTAGAAATGAAATAGGCATAGTTTTGGAACACATTTTTTTGCTCTTCCTATATCCCATGACTGATATTGGCCACTTTATGTGCAACAAATGAAATGCGAACGGAAGTATTTTGCATTTTCATTTAGTTACACATACTATAATGAATTGTTTTCCACCTGGCAGAAGGTGAGGAACATATTAGGAATAAGTTAAAATTGTAAAACAGGTAGTGTAAAAAACCTACTATGTAAAGACTTTTTCAGACAAGATATCCAGCTTTTTTTCCCTCAACAATCCGGCTTGTTGATATTACTCTCAGCAAGCCCTTAGATGTTCACAAAAGACAAAAATTGAGGAGGGAAAAACCTTATTGAAGAGTCAATATTTAAAAGGACAAATAGGATGAGCAAGGTAATTACAGAGTGACATAAATCTCAAAATAACAGGATGGCTAGTGAGAATTTGATTCAGACTTAGATGACACTAATATAAATAATGCCAATCACCACAGATTTGGGCTAAAGCAGACCTTGCCAAACTAAGTTGACTTTTTTTTCTGATGGTAATATAAGCTTAGCCGATAAGATAACAGTGCTAATGCAATAGGTTTCTATAAAGCCTTTTGTCTTGTTACAGCATGATATGTCAATTTAGTGCTCTGAGTGATACACGGTTATCACATTATATTATAAAGACTAAAGGAGGTAGTTCATGAATCTTAAAAATACAACTGCACATTAAAAGGAAAAAAAAGTAATTGCATGAGTTTCTTTAGGGACTCTTATTTGGCACTGCACTATACAAAACTTTTCTTTACTAAAAGCACCATAACCATAGTGACTGCGATAATGTAGTGGGACAGGTGACAGATCTGAACCTATCTCTATCCACACAGTACCAAACTCTTATTCAACAGAATAAGAATTAAAAAGACAATCCATGCACAAAATTGTTGACTTAACTTGAAAGTACAAACTCAGGAGAAAAAGCTCAAAGGCACTCAGCTGAACATTACAGCAAGATAGTATACATTTCCCTGATACATATATATCTCTCTCAGGAAAAAATATTGCAGGCTACATTTTACACTTGCACTGCAATTACACTCCCAATTCTAGCAATCACAATGTAAAGGATTTTTTTGTTTAATAGAATTCAGAACAGTCACGAAGAATAACAGATATGAAAGTGTTCTTGTAGTACTGTGGTCAAAGAACTAATGAAACAGAAGTTGATCAAAGAACTTAATAAACTGGAAATGAGACTGGGTTAACCCTGACTTTCTTCTCAATAGATTGACACTTCCAGTGTTCCTAGAAAACCCGTTCCTCCAAGACAGAGTCTGTAGGTTTCCCAGGCATATTACAAGAAATATTTTTGCTTAAAGTTGTTATTAAAATATTTTCATAGTATCTCAAAACACCATAAGGATGTTTAAGTCAAGACATCACTTCTTATCTCGGCCACAGAATGCACATCCCTTCAATCTTTGTTTCTCGAAGTCAAATAAGCCAAGTTCCTCATAAATCATGAATTTTAGAATATTAACAGTCCCTGCTAATTCTCTGGATTCTTTTCAATGTATGTGCATAATTATGTGCAATATCCCAAACAACATTCACCAGAGGAGAGGCAAGGATTACTTCATGAATTCTGAGTCCAGATTCCCTTTTATAAGGACTCTAGTATACTGTTGAATTCGTGCATTTTTCTGCAGCATTGGGTTAATGTCACAGTCAGACTGACTCATTGAGTCAGTTCATTACTCAAGCAAGTCTCCAGACCTTCTCTAAAAATCTGAGCAGCTGTTCCGCATCCTGTATTTGGACTAATTATCACTGCTTCGGTATTACCCTTTCTGAGAGAGCACCCTGCTTCCCTCCACACTTTTCAGTTTGTCAACATCATTTTGAATCCTACTGTGCTGGCACTCCTTTCCCATATTGTTATCTTTAAATTTAATAAACATCAATCACCTATGCCAAAACCAGACGCTGTCTACTTTGGCTCTTACATGAAAGCAGAATAAAGCACTATACTAGTTTTGGTTTTGAAGTATAGCTTTCCGTTAGTCCCACATTAAAAGAGAAATGCTATTTGTGGTGTTCTAGCTTGTTCGTTCAAGGGGATCTGAAGTACCTGTGTGAAGTGCTATGTTGTCTAGATGCATCTTAGATCAAAAAGCAAGAAATAAATGCTAGGAAAACAAATCCTTAAGACAAGGATAAAAAAAAATATAGACAATTAGCTGCTTAAACACATGCACCTCAATCATAGTAACTATTTCATAAAACAATACATGTTTTGGTTAAAAGTACTTTATGTGAAACAATCCAAACATAAAGAAGTCCTAAATTCTACATGAAGTCACAATGCTTCTTGCTTAATAGTCAATATGAAAATCAATATATTTGCAAAGATACCTGAAGAATTATTTCAAAAATTAGTGACAAAGGACTCTGAAACCTATCATGTTACTGAAATTTAATAAATGTTTTATAAATGTTCTAAGAAAAATCAGCAAAACTACTTAGCTATCTTAATTCTTAGCTATTCAGCGAGAACAGTAAAAGACTCAAGTTTTGGCAACATTTAAAGTGATGGTAAAACAATTAATATATAACTATTAAGAAAGTAATAGTTTTCATACATTTGCATTAATTTGAAAGCCATAAAAACTATTTCTAGAAGTATTTTATAGAAACTGTGTAGAACATTGAATGTCTAGAATGAAAGCCCACTCTCATTCATGGGACATGGAATTAAAAAAGGCTTTAGAAGATGAAGCAAGAAATTCCCTAAGCCATGCTTCAGAGTAATTCAAAGGATTCTGTCACTTCTCACAGTAACATTTTTGTAACATTCTGAAAAAAAGAAGGTAGAATTGTGTTTAAAAATTTTAATTAAAAAAATTTTCAAAAATATCTTAATCATCCTACACATTCTAATAGTCAGAGAAGTAGAGCATTGTAAAGTATACAGGAAGAAAAAATGCATGCTTATACTCCTGTTGAGTGTGTTTTTTTCTACAAGTTACTCTTATGAAGGTAACTTTACTTGGCTAATAACAATGAAAAATAGGGTAGAAAATATTTCATATGAAATCAAGGAGACGTATGCCTACATTCATCTAAACAGAGCTGACCAGCACCAAAATGCAAACAAAAGCACTGAAAGATTCAATTATATTCAATATGTTAATTATATATATATATATGATATATTTTTATGTCTTGCTTTATTTAGGGCATGGAATTCCCTGGGGGTGGGGGAGAAGTAGTAAAAAAAAGTAATATCTTCTCCTAAATCCCATTTTGCATGCTGCAGTGCTTTCTCAGACTCTGTTAATTCCACTTGAAGGGTGAAGACAACTCCCAGGTGTCAAACTGTATCTTCTTTAAGTCCCTGAATTCATCTTTATACTGAATAACTTTCAGAAGAACCTCAAGCTTTTTTTCTGTTAAAATCTTTAGCTTGCCTGTTGAATAACAGCAAAACATATATGAGGTGTGACTTAACCTTTCCAGAGAGAGATGCTCTCAGGCTCTTAAATATCTTCTCTACCATTCTATGTCAACAGCCCTGAACCAAACAGCAGTAAGTGATTGCTGCAGATAGAGTTCAGCAGTTCAGCAAGATAGGGTTTTGCTGAGTAAGGTCTATGGTATCAGGTGGACAACTTTCAGTTTACATTCTCCCCCTCTGTCCCCTTCTGAAACGTTTCTACTCACTAAAATAAAACTGTTAAAAAAAAATATTTATCCTGGTGGGTGTGGTGAGAGGAAAGTGATACCTTTCAGGTAACACACATTCTGTCACACTGCCTTTAGAAATTCTTTTAATAACATAGACCTTGAACCTCTAATCACAAAAAACATTATCTACACTAAACAGTGTGGATGCAGAATAAAGGCATCTGGTTTGTTGTTTGTTTTGGGTTTTTTTTTGCTAACTCCTTTCAGAGAATTGCATATATAAATTGAATTATATTCTTAAAAAGATAATAAGTACAATAAGTTGTCGGGCAATTTCTTCCCTCCTTCTATTGATAGAGAAAAAAGCTGTTAAAAACGAAATTGATCACTCATCCTATGTCTCAATATGATATTCATATCATAGAGTTAACCATAACTAACTAACCTTACTGAGGTACATAGTTGGATTAATGTTTGTTAGTTCAGGAGACTAAAGAATAAAGAAATAAAAGTTCATGAGCAGTTTATTTTACCTGACTTTAATAAAGGCAATTTTTCTTGGAACAAAAATTATGCACACTTTCTTGCCCCAAGTTCTAGCAGAAAGAGCATCCTAAGGTAGTTCAGAATCTTTAAATTCTTGTTTAAGGCTTTTTGATGGTTCATTATTTGTTCTGCTTTAATTTGACATCGTTGATTGTATTAGCTTACTGGAACATCCTTTTAGCAGAAACCTGGCATGTTATTTCAGCTCAAAAGTCACAAACATTTAAGAAGACTCCAAACCTCTACAATGTAAAGAAGGCAAGCTTTTTATTTAATAAGAAGCAGCTTTTATGCTTCTGAACAATGCATGAACTACATGGAAGTATCCAGCTTCCCAATATGCACCTGTATTTCATAGGCATGATGCAAAATCTATATTTTCTTTTCTTAACTTTAAAGGTGTTACAAAGTCTTTTTACATACAACAGTCAAATTGGATTCTGGAAGTCAACTAACATGATTTTATTAAACATACGGTCAAATGTACAAATATTAAAAAAAAATAATCTGATTTTAAGAGCCCTAGACTATATTAAAACTAATGAAACAGAACTCTTTTCCCAGATATTCAAAAGTAATAAACCTCATAGTAAGTTGAGGTTTCAAATTGAAATGAAAGAACAAGTGCTAGTTTTGAACTAGTCGGCATTGTTCAAGCAGGACACCTGGACAATAAGCCAAAATATCTTACATGAAATGCTTACCCAGAGAAGCTCCAGATTCTTTAGTTATGCAGAATAACATCTTAAGTCATGTTAAATGCCATTTCTAATGCACCACTTCCTGCCCTCTCTTGGCTTATCTCAAGTTGAGGGAAACAAGAAATTTGATGAACAGTTTAGGAATCACTAAGGCAGATCCCTTGTGTTCAGAGTTTGTACATACTTGAAATTCAGAGCCAGAGCAAGCCTTCATAGAAATCAACACTCTAAATCAACAATGCAGAGAAGCCCCTGAAAAGTAAAAATGGAAGTTTAAACTATACTCAAATATGTGCCATTAAAGGAAGACCAACAAGTTTTAAAAATCATGGTAAGATAGATAGAAGGCAAGTTCATATATCTATCTGTCTATTGACTAACATGATAAACAGGAAGTCAAAAGCAGCATACAGAAAAAGAGAATAAGGACAAGAAGCCTCCCAAAACACTTCCTGACTGGTGGACAGAAGAAACTTCTCCCTGACATCAACATATGCTGGCCTCCAGCATCTGCAGGCAGACAGCAGACAAAGGCAAGGAACGCTGTCCAAAAAGCATGACATTGCCAAGATACCATAACAGTAAAATCCCTGGGATTCCTCATGCACTGCAAAACTTGTCCTGAAACTACAACTGCACTATACAAATACCAATATGCAACATCTGTTCATGCGGGTATTTGGATCCGTCTTGACTGCCCACGGTGTGTAAGGTAAAAAGTCTCTACAGATGACGCATTACACATACTCTTAAGGAAAATGCATTCAGTAAACAGGTAGTTCAACCCTCATTTATCTGGTGGAGACCACGTGCTTTCATACTTTCAAGGATGTAACCCTGGAAATGTAGCGAGCAGAGATTGCTCATCTCCTCTCTGTGTAGGACAACCAAGTCTGATATGGACACCATACCTACTAAACTGAGGATAAGAGGAAAGAATGCCTTCAAGGAAAGGGGCAGCTGTGCAGAATAGGATAGTCTGGAGCCCCTTTGGTAAAATTAGTTATTAAGACTGAACTAAAGAATTTCCTACCCTGGAAGGGTTATTTAGCATATTTATTTGTCAATAATATGTCTTGTATTTCATATTTTCATAAGAAAAATGGAATGTTACTTATTTTCCTGTTTTTTCTTAGACTACAAGATGCTAGAATGTATCCTAGATTAGAACTGAAAGTTACTAAATTTGAAATGTATATGATGAATTTTACAAACACAAACCTGTTGTACTCAGATACCGTGTCTTGGAAGCCATATAAGGATTCATTTGGAAGAGAAATCTAGGGAAGCACTGTGTCTTTTCACAATATATCCTTTACTCTGCATACAGGACAAAGGAAATCATTATCAGGGCAAAGAAATAAGACAGGAATTGTCATGAGCCCTGATAAAAACTTTCCCAAGTCCAAGCTTCCCACCAACCTCATGCCCTAGTAGGGATCAAATATCAGACTGAGATATTCACAGTCCCAAAGTAGTAGGGGTTTCCCAGGTCTTTCCTTTGAGTGACAGTTTTCTGTGAAGCAGCCATTATTTCAATGTGTTTCATGACAGTTCTCCCTGTTGACTACTGACACCTGGAGAACCATGAGAACAGCAGTTATATCCTGTTGTTACACAAAAAGTAGGAGTGAGGCAACATAACATTATGAAACATAGAAGCCCAACTGCTGTTCTTTGTAGTGACGCCAGCTCCATGACTGGGAGGTGTCATGGGAACAGAAAGGAAGAACAGCCTTACTTAGCTGGGACAGTGAGCAATGCCAAATTTAACAAATTTGCTCCATCATTCTGCCCACTGACACCTGTGTTTCACAAATAACACTGAACTTGACCAAGACGTCTTCTAGAAAACCTTTTTGTAATACTACTCCCTAAAAGACTGAGTGTCAGTTTTCATGTCATGGCATATGTAGGCCAGAAAACATAAGCTTCAACTAGTTTTAAAGCTTGACTGCAGATTTAGCATTACATGTAGAGTTTTATGCTCTTGAACAAAGCAATAATGTCTAGCCCTTTCTGTTCTAGTGCCAGCAAAAGCCAAACAGCAGCCCTACAGTATGAATGATGACAACTGTGGAGAGGTTACAAACATATTCAATCTCTGAACTCTTTACTGAGGCCTGGAAGGCCAGTTTTCCTCAAAGTCCAAGGCATCTACTTTCTCTGCATCAAAATGAGAGTGACTGTCTACCTGGTAATGAACTAAGAGATAATTTATCAGATCTCCCTGACCTGTAAACTCCCTTTACAGTGTCTCAACATTTCCCGTCGTTTCTCTCAAAAGAGGTTTTGTAAGCAGTAATAGTGAATGCTTTAGGTAAGAAATAATAGAACAACAGAAGGCACATAAGCACCTATGCAACAAATCTGTCCTTGTATTGAAACACTTTAGAGACAGTTATTCCCTACAGTTAAGGAAATATTTGCTTAAGCAAGCCTGTGTTAACTTCTCCTGGCACACTAGAGTTGTCTGAAGCTTGAGAGATTCTACTTATATTTCTGCATGAGGGCAGAAATCAGTTTATCAGCCCTCCTGATTCATCTCTTGACAGACAGCATGTTATCTTCTTTTTTTTTTTTTTCTGAAAGCAGGAAGACAAGAACATAATACATCTCTTTAATCAGCATTCTTAAGGAAAGGTCAATGGAGTATTTTGATTGGGTTCTGTATACTTGGTATTCTCTCAAAATGTGATTAAAAAAGGTATAACCCCACCTAATTTACCTATTCTATTAGACTTCATAACTTGTGTCAACACAAATAATATACTTCATAAAGGAAACTAATGTGGAAGAACAATATTAAATATAAATAACGTACTATTAACAGAATATTTTTTTAACATGGTACTTTATCTGTATTTTAAATTAGTATTAACTCAAGCGTTCATTAGTTGTCTAATAGATATAGATCAGCAGACAGACCACAGTATGGTCTTCAGTTTCACTTTTGCCAAGTAGAAGCCAGATAAACCATCAAGACTGAAAACTGTTTAAAATAGACTCTCCATTATTTTTAATAGTTCTAATAGCAAAATTGACATCAGGTACAAGTAAGAGCTTTTCTGAAAGCATTTTTTCAGTATACAACATATCTAGAAGTTTGAGGGCTAGTTCCCAGTTCACATAATTAAGTTAACAGAGGTAAAAAGGCTAAATTCCACATCATATTACTGTGTGAATTCCTGCTGGTTTAATGAATAAATGTGGCATTGGCATGCCTAATATTAGATTTTTAATGTATTCTTCTCCCAGTACCTCTAACAGTTGCTGATGTCTGCTTATCTAATATTGACTGAAAAGCAGTGTGTAGAGAGTTAATTCAAGGCTATTTCTTCCCTAGTTTCCACTTCAGACTTCACTTTTTCACTGACTGCATATCTAATAACTCATGAAGTTTTGATTTTTCCATGCCTGTCTCAAAAATAAGATAATTTAAAGACAGAGGGCAACACAAGATCATAAATATAGAATACCTTGTGTAGAATTAAGATTCTATTTAATTCAAATAACCACACTTGGAAAGGTGATGGAAGAAGGTCAGACTGAGTTACAGGGCTCTATACAATCAAGATAGAAACAACTGCCTTCACGGTCTCTTTTGGTAGGATTATAGCCTCTGTGAGTGTTCTAAGTCAGAACAGAGGTTTACCTAGGCTGGTATCCCATACAACAGCCAGTTATCTTCAGGAAAATAAGTGGAAAGTAAGTATAACATTTTCCAGGACTCTTATCTTGCAGTGATTTGCAGCTTACACACTTACACTTACACACTTAGGTCAGAAGTGTGAGTTTAACAGCTCTTCACCTTTTTTACTGTCAATCTGTCCAGTTACTTTAACCTAACCAGGCTTCCTGTGTACACTGAATTTTACGACAAAGACTCCCAAAGCTTTCTGGTGTTTTCTGCAATGAATGACCTTCTTGTACAGGAGGCACAAGGTAGACTGGGGATGGAACTTCAGGCAATTGCAGCAAGTATTAGCAGACTGGTTCAAAAAGCAGCTTGGCAGATTCAAGGAAGAAAAATCTGCTAGACATAACAGACACCACCCCTGCCTCAGGAGTTCATATGCCACAAGTGTCTGGAGACTAGGAGAACACCACTACATATAATTTTCCACTGTTTTTGTAGTCTTTCCTTCACATCCACTGTCAGACACTGTCAAGCATGGGAGAATGGTCTAGATACACATAGCCATTGCTATTCATATTAATTACAGCTTCACATATGTTTATCTAGGTCTAATTACTGCATGTTAATTAACTGGTCTTTTTCATTGAGAGCTAGATTACATTACTTTCCACACAAGGACATGATGGTGCCTAAGTGTTTCTCAAGCGGACAAGACTACAGAAAAAGAAGAGTCCACCAAGAAGTATAACATATAATCCTTCACAATATTCACCCAAAGTCTAGGGAATTTTAGTATAGGGACAAAAAAAAAAAAAAGAAATGTGGAAAAGATATGTGTAAAAAGAGGGGTAGTTCAGCTGAAATTTTACATAGAATATCTTCCACGTTACTGAGGTTTGAGACTTCAGATTCATGCTATAATTACCTGTGGAAAAACTTGAGCAAATGAGAAAATACTTGTCAATCATTACATTAAAAATGTCTAATTCACACAACGTGTATCAATTTGAGAATATTTTACAGGTGTATTTTACTTCAGTAATAAATCAGATTATATAGTTTATCAAAACTAACTGGATATTTTCATTTTCATTCTGAATTTTCTTTATATATTACTGAAGATACCTTCCATGATGAGCACAGCACAATATTTTTCTGCGCAACCTAGGCTGTATTACTTATTAAGATGATGCAGAAGTGTAAAGAAATTGTGCAAATTAGATAAACTTCTAATAATAATAATGATTATAAGACAGGATATCCATGCTGTCATCTTCTACAGGAAGTATGACACATAATGAAACAATGTAACAGAGTAAGTGATGGAAACCGTGCCATTAATTTCAAGCAATGATTGTTAAAGGAATATAAATGGTTTATGTAATGGCAAAATGACTGTTGCTATAAGAGGACACAAAAAAGAAACCAAATTGATCCCCAGGTACCTATTCTTTAATTGTGTGAAAGATTACTTTGAACCATGAAAAGCTTGAGTGGGGATCTGTATATATCACCGGTCTTCACAGGACTTCAGTGAGCCCAGTGTAGAGAAAGCTGATCCTCTGTATCATGTGTATTCCTACCTTTGTCAATAGCAAACGAGTAAAGAATGCAGAATGAGTTAAGGAGCAGGTAATCAGGAAAGAGAAAAATGCAAACCTGACAGAGGTATTTGCTTCACAGACACAGAGGAACATGACAAACTGATAATTAGGACACTACAAAGCACCAGCACCTAAAACAGTAGGGAGACCGAATAGTAACAAGACTAGAATTATAGTTAGGGTTTCCCCTACTCCTCCAGTCTCAGTGTAGCTGTGAGGAAAGGGTCTTTCTGCTTGCCATGGATTAACAGGCAAGTCATGGTTTAGCACTTCACCATTTTGGCAAACTTTAGCTCCAACAGCTTTATAAAGCTCTCTTGTTATGTCTGTAGCAGGTACAGATTTTCAAGAACTGGGGTGTTTCTACATATCTGATCTAAAAGCACCACTTCACAAAAAAAGCCAAATGTCCATAAAGTTATAAAGTAGATACTGTGTGTAGGTGGAAACTGCTTCAATTGCAATCCATTCTGTTCAGCAGCATTTCTAACCTGTCAGTTCTGTTTCAGGTCGGTAATGAAGGCAAGTGTTACTGTAAGCAGACAGACAGCTGTGCCTGTGGTTTAGCTAACTGCACAGCACATGAGGAACTACTGGACAAGTGAGACATTATTGAACACAAAAAATGAGAGTAGGACGCTGATAAACCTTTCAGAGAGTGCCATGAGGAGTAGGTGAATTTCACAGATGTTTAAGTGGAGTTCAAAAAGAGTACTGTGGCCTTTTAGGGGACAAAACTATACAACAGATGTTCTTGCCATGGAATCCTTTAACCAAAATTTGTTACGAATTTCCATTTCACTGCAAAACATTTGTGTGTTGCAGCAGCAAGGCTCAATTCTGTTATCACCTCTTACAACTCTAAAAAGCAAACTCATTTTGTCTCCCAAAATGCACTGTCTTCTTCAGGATTTGAAATGCACTCGTTTTACTTAAAAGGTTTTTGAGTAGATAGCTGACTACTGACACTTCTGGCTAAAGGCACTCATTAGTTTATTCATTTTATTGAATAGAAAAAACATCCACTTGGGTGCATAATTGTGAGGATGAAATGTAACAACTGAGACCAAATTTGTGGAAAAATTGTCACATTTAAAGTGTCTAAGACAAATTCTTACACAATAATGTGCCAGATTCTGAATTGCAGTAAGCCTTCACAGTCTGAGAACCACAACTCAAACCCACAGGTATAGCTCATCCTAGAGTCCCAAGGCTGTGGTACAGCAGTGTTTCAAGAATCAGGCTTTGAAATAGTATTAAGCTAAGGACTCCAACTTGCTTGTTATAGTAATGAGGGATCACAAGGTCTAAGAGAAAGCTACAGATTCTGAGAGAGACTAAAACACAAATCTGTTTAATTTAGAAATTTAAAATTATTTTAGTTATTAACATATCAATACATTTTTCCATTTCTAATGCTTTGGGTGCAAGATCCTTTTCAGTAGTATTATCATTTAACACTATAGACGTAGTTCTATGAACAGAACAGATATCCCAAAGTTCATCCTCTGCTAGGAATGCCTTCCAAGCACTGTTCACACCAAATGTGAATCACATTTGATATTCTTTTTAATGAAGCAAGCATATGACAGTGAACATACGAAAAATATTCACAGATCAGACAGTCTTCTGGCAGTCAGCCTGAGCTACCATCTGTTCTTATAACAGCAGTGGAATAAAGTTTTTATTATACTCTACTCCATGAAATTTAAGCAGGGCTATCTTGTATTCCACTAGTGGTGTTTATTGTGAAGTTCTGAAATCTGCATGTAGCTGAAGAACAGTGATGTATTTTTCTACTTTGCTAGAGTTGGAACTCTATGTAGTACTACAAAGCAACCATTCACTTGAGCAAGTGCAGATAATCAGTTTTGAAACTTAGATGATAAATAATATTACATGATTATTGAGCATTCATTTCTGAAAGTACATCTTGTCAGTTGATATCAATACTAAGACACTTTCTGTGAAGCTCATTGCTAGTATTAATATTGCAAGGCCATCAGCTGATATATGCAAGAACAGTGATACTGAAGTATTGGACACAAGATATTAAGTTTAATATTAATGAAATGATGTGAACTCAGAGCTTGTATATCTTTAGAAACAAACAAAAAAAAAAGATGGATCACAAATCTTCCACCTATCTGGCTTCATCTACATTGCAACAGTGTAGACTGCATTACTGTAACTGATCACTTGCAGTCACCGTACCAAATCTGAGACCTGCACTGTGTTTACTCATCAGAACAACATGGAAATATTATAGATCAACTGAAGTATTTCTTGAACAAATCCTCCAGTCATAAATGGGATTCAGACTTTGTTTTAAACTGTCACGTCTCAACAGCAGTGGCATATCATCAACCAAAAGTTTTTGTTTTAAAGCAGTCACATTTTAGTCTCCTATACCAGGAAAATAAGCATTAGATCAAGCTGCAGTACTTTGCAAAAGGCTAAAGATATCACTAAAAAAAAACAAAAGGAGTATCGATTAGACCTGGATGCAAAACTTGCACTTGCATTGTTTTGATTAAGAGGAGAAACTTTTAGAAGGTGTATATCCAGGGTGACCCAGTTGCATTCCCTTCTTAAAAGTTTTACTTCCGAGCCAGCATCCTTCCTTGTGCACAGCTGCTATAAGAACTTCCATCACAGCCATTTTATTAAAGCTGCAAGGATTCAATTCCTATAATATGTCCATAACAAAAGCACAAACACAAAACAAGCAGAGAGAAACTCGATCTCTTCTCTCATGATAAGGGAGACAGGGACAGCATTCCTTTAGTATTTTGGTACCAAGTTCCCAGCTGTGCTGTGTGGAATGTACAGAAGGACGTGCACAGCTAACTCTGCAGTTTAACTTTGTAAATCCCATATCTTATATTCCACTGCAGTTTAATGATACACCTCTCAGCATTTTTAAGACACACAGATTTAATTGAAATACCCTTTGTCCTACAGCATGGACTGACAAAGGAGAGCAGCTATTATTTAGTCTGCAGCTCCTCCTAGGCAGAGATTCACAACACCTCTGCACCTCCAGCTCCCTCTATCAGCTATTATCCTAGCCACTACACTGGACAATCTTTTCTGTAGCTCTGTCCATAAGCTAGAACATACCTCCTCCTTAACAGCCTCTTCTGTTCTACTTTTTTTTAATGTGCTGCAAATGCTTCCTTAAACTGTTCCAGAAGCATCTGTATAAAATGTACAAATTGATCTTAGCTCCAATAAACCTCAACTTGAGATTTTAGTGACCTGAACTCATCTGATTCTCTGTTCTTTCAGGACACCAGTCTAGCATACTCCTTTCCTGAGACTATCTGCTTGCTAATTTAGGCCCTATGCTCCTTTTCATTTGACTATTCCAGCATCATGATGGTTTGCCTTTCCCCTCTGGTACAGGTGTGCTCAATGCATTACCCACCTATCACCACATGCAGCCACAAAAAACTCCCTAAACACCATTAATCCCTCCAATGACAAGCTCATGTTTCTACCCTTCTATTACAAGAGGAGAAACCCACGCCTATCTGCAAGGAGGTAGCCCAAGGGGCCAGAGCAAAATAGTCATTACTGGATAGTGTTAAATAAAATGGTGAGAAAGTCTTTCTGCACAACACATCTAGAATAGGAATAAAACCCTTAATACTGATTAACAGTCAATGTAAAGCAAACATAGTAAATGCACCTTAGCTTTTAGTGTCACCAGGTAGGCAGTTAAAAATAGAAGTGACCAAGAACTTAGGGCCACTTAAAAACACACTAAGCTCTTGGGCTGTCAGTAGCACTTAGAGTGGTCACATTCAGTATTTAGTGTCCTATTATGTTCCATTTCTTGACTTTTCTGTTCTGTTTGTTTTTACAGGTTTGAAATGGTATTTTTTTAAACATTAAATATATAAATATATGAGTCTAAGAATATGCTTATTTACATTAAGTTAAAAAAAATTTAAAAGTTGTCCAAATATAGCTGCATCGCAGGCTTTTACAGCTACATACTTCTAAAATATACTTCTATTAAACATGAGAAGTACTTTTTGTCTTAGCAAGAAAATCATACTATACTCCCTGATTTGCAAGGAAAAATAGATGCATTTTTGCACACATAAAAAACAAAGAAAAATCTAGCATCCCTTTATGGCTACATAAATTAGACAAGGCTGAAAGTTTCCTCTTGAATTTAGCATAAAAAACTAATTTATTTGAATGGCATCCCTTACTTGTTCCATTCTCTTTTTCTAGTTATACGTTATCATTAGAAATATAATGCATATACTACTGGGACTGCTGCATTCAAAAAGTCTAGTTTGGGAGAATACATCAGGATTTTTCACTGTCTGCTGCAAAACTGACAAACAGGAGAATCTGAAAATTAAAATACACGTATACAGCATACACGTAGATAAAACTATGCACAGCAGAATCTTAATTATCTACCAAAATTAATAGGTTTTGTTTACTTCATGCCACTGCATGTCCGATGAATATAATTTCTCAAGTAGCCTAAAATATCCATATACAGAGCCAGACTGACTGACAATCTAAGGAAAAAAAAAACAAGCTTGTGCAAGAAAGTTCATACGTTTGTGGCCATTCAGCAATTTGACTGAAAGCACAAGTTCATTTTCACTGCTTTGAAGACAAGAGACTATATTTGATAAATGATCTTCTGTGACTTAGTCTCACAGATAGGTCATATTTGAAAGTATCCATTTAAAGTTCAAACACACACATGCACACACAAACACGCATATATATGTTATATATATAACACACATACAGATTGATGTTATGTTAGCCAAGGTTCAAAAAAACTCCCTTGAAGTAAAGAATCAGTTGATCTGAATTATTCTTTTCGTAGTGGTTTGACCTGTAGATCAGAATTTAAATAGACAAGAAGGGCAGCGGTAGAGATCGGATGTGCTACTAGGTTCAGCACATTTTGCCGATGTTAAATTAACTTCCCAGAACATAAAAAGTTATTTGAAGTACTTTATAGAATTTTAAAGTGAAGGAAAATAATTAGGAGAACAATAAAGTTCAATAGATCAGTCTGGTTTAGGAAGCCAGTCATTGTTGATAAAAGGAGTAAGACCTATCAAGGCCAGTGAATGTCAATAGGGAAATATAAGCAAATTCTGCAAGAACCAAGTTACAACAGAAAATTCACTCGGTCCTTTAATATTATCACAACGAAATTCTAAAATACTTGGAATCTGACTTGCAGTATTACGTTGGCTGCCAGATCTTTCCACTCAAAGCTAGAATAGCTAGTTTCCATATCAAATGCTATCTTTCTGAAGAAATATAAAATTGTTTTTCTGTCTGCCTCTAATTAATGAACGAAAGCACCTGCTAGTGTTATTCACTAGACACCATGCTCCCATCTGATCTAACTACAAAATTGAAGGTGTTGATTTTAACAGTGCACAGAAAAAAAATGTCATTTCTTAAGGATGATCCCCATCAGATCAAGGGAAGGAAATAGTGTGAACAAGAATAAAAGAAAGAGCAAGGGATAATTATTTCTAGTTGTATTGGCTTTGCTTCTGAAACAGTTATTCCTTGACTTTACCCAGGTTCTGCCAAGGACTGCAGAAAAACTGTCACTTACTAGGATCAGTTCCTCTGCAAATTGGAATATAATTTACATCTTTATCTACAGATCATTCTGCTACTACAGGCATAGCTGGTAGTTTAACTCCAATGACAGGCTTGAAGAATTGTTGGTAAGAGAGTCTAGACTGCTAACCAACCGTGGATTTGCCAGGACAGCAGCAAATTACACCAAGCAACTCTGTACTTATTTTTCACAAAGCCACATGCAATGGGGCTCTTACTTCCCATCACACAGTACAGTCATGGTTCTCATTCCCTTTCCAGTCTTCTTTACCAAGTTTGGAGCTGCATCTGCTCCTAATTAGCAGACTTCAGACTTATGTTTAAATATAAACTAGGTGCTGAGGACTTGGACAGGCATTGTTATAGCTCAGTGTGAGTTTCTCTATCTGAACCAATTATGATTATGATTATGATTATTATGACCATGTGTTTAACCTACTGTGAGAGGGAAGTATAATGTGTTAGCTTAAGCTTCATCCAAAATTTTATTTTTTTCCCCTAAATTCCTAAATACATTCCACAGTCTCACAAGGTTTTTGAACATGGTTTCAGAGGACAACCACATGACTTCTACACATAAGACTTAATTTTACAAAGAGAATGATATTTTCAAACTAGAAAAGATGAGATCATGCATCTTACATCATGTCTGAACCCCGATATATAGGGGAAAAGTCCTTCAACACAGACAGAGATTCTAATTACCACAGTGAGATGATTAAAATGAAAATAAACAAAAACCTTAAAATAAAATCAAGAAAGATCACCTAAGACATGTAACCACACTTTGCCGCCTAAGAGCCATGGATGTTTTTTAATAATAAAAACTGAGCTTCTACTACATATCCTGATGTTGTCTGCATTTTATTTAGGAGATAATGACTAACTGCTTTTGTATGACTATATTTTGTAATGGATTCAGCTTTTCAGTTATGTTCTCCTCTGCTCCATAACTGAGATGGTTACATTCCTTGTTTATGTGGCAGCGTAACACTAGGATATATTTGAATGTTCCACTGAGATCACAGGTGTGACATGAGTACTACTGAATCTAGACAAACATCCAGAAGAAACAAGAATTTTCTTTCTTGGCATCATCATAAGGAATTCCATGGAAGTCAGCAAACTTACTTAGTGTGTACTCAGCTCCTGTGCACAGGTCATTTATAAAAATATTGACGAGAACTGGACCTAAAATTGAGCTAAAATTGAGGGAAATACCACTAGGCCCAGCATGTTTCTAATCCTTATTTTGTAATGTTGTATCATGTATTGCTTGTGGTCACCGTCATAGAACCTTCCCAATGCTTCTGTGCAGTTATGCCTATTTCTCAGGCTTTCTTTCTTTTCTTTCTTTCTTTTCTTTCTTTCTTTCTTTCTTTCTTTCTTTCTTTCTTTCTTTCTTTCTTTCTTTCTTTCTTTCTTTCTTTCTTTCTTTCTTTCTTTCTTTCTTTCTTTCTTTCTTTCTTTCTTTCTTTCTTTCTTTCTTTCTTTCTTTCTTTCTTTCTTTCTTTCTTTCTTTCTTTCTTTCTTTCTTTCTTTCTTTCTTTCTTTCTTTCTTTCTTTCTTTCTTTCTTTCTTTCTTTCTTTCTTTCTTTCTTTCTTTCTTTCTTTCTTTCTTTCTTTCTTTCTTTCTTTCTTTCTTTTTATTTATTTATTTCCTTATTTCCTTATTTCTTTATTTCCTTATTTCTTTCTTTCCTTATTTCTTTCTTTGCTTATTTATTTATTTATTCATTCATTTATTTATTTATTTATTTATTTATTTATTTATCTATCTATTTATTGTCTGTCTCTATTCCTGACATCATGTAAGATTAATCATCAGCTCCTGACCAGATGGCAGTGAGAAAGACTGCTCCCCATCTGTGGGAGCATGGATTAGCACAGGCTTTTCAATAGTCTTATTTCCTTGAACAACAGTCCTCTATATACCCTTCTATTAAGTGAATGATCATTCTGAATAACATTTCTTAGTTTGATATTTTGGAAGGCTGAAGAGTATAAAAGCAGGAAGTATAATTTGATATATGCCAAATATAAACACAAACAGTCGTCTTTTCATTTTTTTCATACCTCTACATATAACTACAGAGTCACAAGATGTATTTAGGGTTTCTTTTTTTCTGCAGTGCAAGCATGTTTGTGCTACTCAGCTGTTTGAGTAGATTTTTATGAGCTACCTAAGACTCTACTGTAGTTTTAAATTGTAAGTTTATAATAAAGAACAAAATCACTGTCATACAGTTGTGTATCTTAGTAACGGTGCTCCTGTCTCTTTTTGTCATAATAAAATATGCCACTCAGCCTACAGGCACTGTCATTGTGATGGGAAAACAGCATAACCTGTAATACATAATGGTCTTTAAGATGAAAAGAAGCTTTGATAAATGGAAATATCAAGGAGTACTTGCCAAAGTATCATCTTAAACTTGCAGTTTACTACACTGTTGCTGCAATTTTCATTAAACAGAAAGTAATTTTGGGGATCCTATTTTAATATGGGTAGGAAATTAACAGGACTTCAGAACCGGCTGAACAGGAGATAAGATCATGAAGGCAGTGTCAGATGGATAAGAACTGTGATGGTAAACAGAGTAGGGGGATTTCCACTTCTTTATAGATTTACAAATATACATACATTTTCTAAATCACTAAAAGAAATTCCATTTCAGATCAATGTTGACACAAGACTGGTGGTTTATAAAGGCAGGATTTGTCTCTCATTAACTCATAATGAATACCGAGAACCTTTATCATTAGCAAAGAGCAGATCCAGCCAAAGGAAATAAAAAATATTCTGTAAAACTTCTAACAAATTTCCCCAAAATATTAAGCAGAGGCTTTGGAACTGCTCTTCCTTCTATTTGCAGTTTCAACTGAGGAGCACTTTATCCCACTAGTCTCCTGATCGTTATGACTACTCAAGCAGCAGTAGTCTGGAGCTTTAACAAAATCTATCTCCTTACAAGTCAAAAACATACTTGGAAAATAACTCACAGTCCTAATTAATGGTGTGACATCGTGTCATTCTAACAGTAATTATTACCTCAGAGGAAAAATGAGTGATTCCAAAGCACAGCTTTACTAGCCATTACATTTTTTCTCCACAAAAATCAAACATTTGTAATTATTAACAAAATCCTACCCTCCGATGTTATTTATATCATGGCTGGATGGTACAGAAAAAAACGTTTTTGAAAGTTATTGTCATCATTGTGAGGTATGATTTCAGAAATAACTTCTTGCCTTATCTAAAACTGCAAAGATTTTTTCAAAGGATGAGATGACAACATAGTTTATTACTAGCTGAGGAGAAAATATAAAAAGTCATCAGTCTGAGGAGTTTTCTTTCATGATCCCCTTCTTAAAATGAAGAAAAAAGGCCCCACCCAATTACAGAAGGATCACCTTCCTGAAAAACACTTTTATTGCTGAAATCTCAGTCAGCATAGGAAACTATTTCCCTTTAAAGGGAATATAGACTTTATTAACTTGTTTTTTTTCACTGCTGCTCTTTATAATGAAAGCTTCATAACTACTGCAGGCATAAAACTTCTGAATACTGAACTGTATCACAAGCTGGAAACAGAGGGAAAATAAATTAACTATAGCAGAGAAACTTCTGTTACTGACAGTCTTTCATCTAACTTGAAGTACAAGATGCTAGAAACTGTCCTACAACCTGGAAAATAATTTATACTATTGCAGTTTCAATAAACAGAATCTTTAATGATTATGAAGATGACTTAGAAGACATCACAATTTTTATCACCTAGGTTCCGTCTGGCTCTCATGCAGCTTGAATTACAGAAATTCAATCAATCAAGCAGGAAAAAATACATATCTAGTATTAACATATACTTTTATATTTATCTAGAGTAAAGATTTTCAGCTTTACATTATCAGAAACCTTCCTGTATAATTAATCTAGGTAGGCTTTCCCTCAGTTGGTAATTTGAAATGGGAGTTCTGTGTCAAGACTGGACAAGTCCTGTGCTTATTGGATGCAGGGGAAGCATAATGACAAAGGATGACAAAAAGGCTGTGGATACATAATGGCTTCTTTGTATGAGTCTTTAACAGTAAGACCACTTGTTTTCAGGGTACCCAGCCCCCCTGAGCTGGAGAACAAGAAGAGAGAGCAGAATCAAGTGCCTGTAATCAAAGGGGAAAAGGTTAGCTACTTGCTATACCACTTAGACATACACAAGTCTATGGGACTGGATGGGATCCACCCATGGGCACAGAGGGAGCTGGCAGAAGTGCTCACCAAAACACTTTCAATCATTTATCAACAGTCGTGGCTAATCAGGGAGGTCCTAGTTGACTGGAGGTTAACAAATGTGAAGTCCATCTACAAAAAGGGCCAGAAGGAGGATCCAAGGAACTACAAGCCTGTCAGTTGACCTTGGTACCGGGGAAGGTTATAGAGCAGATCATCTTGAGTGCCATCAAGTGGCACATACTGGACAAGTGGGTGATCAGGCCCAGCCACTATGGCTTCATGAAAGGCAGGTCCTTCGTGACTAACCTGATCTCCTTCTATGACAGGGTGACCCCCTTAGTGGATGAGGGAAAGGCTGTGGAAGTTGTCTACCTAGACTTTAGTAAAGCCTGTAATACCATTTCCCACATCATTTTCCTGAAGAAACTGGCTGCTCATGCCTTGGACAGGTTTACTCTTCACTGGGTAAAACCCTGGCTGCATGGCCAAGCACAGAGAGTTGTGGTGAACAGAGTTAAATCCAGTCAGTAGCCAGCTACAAGCACTGTTCCCCAGGGCTCAGTACTGGGGCCAGTTCTGTTTAATATATATGATCTGGATGAGGAGATTAAGTGCACCCTCAGTAAGTTTGCAGATGACAACAAGTTTGCAGGAGTGTTGATGTGCTTGACGGTAGGAAGGATCTGCAGAAGGATCTGGACAGACTGGATGGGCCAAGGCCAACTGTATGAGATTTAGCAAGGCCAAGCGCCAGGTCCTGCACTCGGGTCACAGCAACCCCATGCAATGCTACAGGCTTGGAGAAAAGTGGCCGGAAATCTGCCTGGTGGAAAAGGACCTGGGGGCGCTGGCTGACAGCCAGCTGAACATGAGCCAGCAGTGTGCCCAGGTGGCCAAGAAGGCCAACAGCATCCTGGCTTGTACCAGGAATAGTGTGGCCAGCAGGAGCAGGGAAGTGATCGTGCCCCTGTACTCAGCACTGGTGAGGCCGCACCTCCTATACTGTGTTCAGTTTTGGGCCCCTCACTACAAGACACTGAGCTGCTGTAGCATCTCCAAAGAAAGGCAACCAAGCTGGTGAAGGGTATAGAACAATTCTTAAAAGGAGAAGCTGAGGGAAGTTTGATGGTTTAGTCTGGAGAAAAGGAGGCTCAGCATTGTTTACTTTCTGAAATGGTCAAGAAAATTACTGCTTTTTAAAGGGTTCAGAAAGGACACTTCCTCTGACATCTGCAGGGAAAATTATATAAAATTGGTTGTCTGAGAGGCAATAGTCTTATGCAGAAATTAAGGAGAGCTTCAAGTTTGCAATGTGAATATTACAGGAGACTGTTAAGTCATCTGACCTTTACAGAACTTTCTTATTTCTGTCTATACCAGCTCTCTAACAACTTCATTATTTATAGCACCCTTCACAAAAAAGTCTCCAAGTACCTTGTATCAAGAAAAAAAAACATTAAAAGAGAAAAAAGATAAAACATTAAAAGAAAAACAAATCAATAAAAAGATTAAGAAAAAAGGCATTTATTTTTCAAAAAGGGAAAATAGTATTTAAAGATTTTTTACCCTTCTTTATACTAGGCACTATTCAGGACATAGATCACAGACAGTGAGGGCTAAATGTGTTTCAGTGGCATTAAGCAACTGTTAACCTTATCGTGAAAGCTGTTAGCTTCCATCAATTTCACTTAAGAATTGGAGGCTGGCCACCTACACAGAATAAAGCCCTAATCTCTATGGCAAAATGCTTATTTAGCAACTGCAAAGAAATTTCAGATCCTAAAAAGAAATCAGCAGTAACTCTAAGTTTTTATTTTTGACATGGAAGTGGAGCAAGCCATTGAAATCTACAGCTGAGCCAATGGGTAGCCCAAACCTTGTTTCAAACTCAAGCTAAGGAAAGGAAATATATTTCCTCACAGAGAGACCACAGCTGCCTTCCATTTACTATACAGACTTTATTAGAACTGAACCCCAGTGTACAAGAAAACCACAAATCGTCATATCTAACCATTTGAATTTAGGTATATAAGTGCTCTGAATACCACTTTTCATACACTTGCTTGCTCCTTTGACTAGCTGTTAAGTTCCTAAGGGTACTCTGAATCATACCAAAATCACATAAGTTGTTCATGCAAAGAATTGTCTACATCATACTTCCTTGTGATGTCTTGGGGGTGACTTAGTGCAAGCTTGTCATAACCACAGCTAAAATATAGGGCAAATCAAAAGCCATGATCAAAAGTATCCCTATTTTATGTTTTTGAAAATTAATTTTAAATCTTGATCAGAAAGTAATGTTTGAACTTACAGCTTTTTAATAACCAAGCCCTAATGAAAGAGCAATCTCTCAGACAAATATTGTGCTTATCAGTCTCAGTTTGTTTGCTAGATGGAGAGTATATGAGGTCTTAAATCATGTCTGGAAAACAAATAAACAAGCAAACCTAAAAATATATTCTGCATATTAATATTATACACTGGGATTCCAGAAATAGTGATTTTTTTTCTTTTTTTTTTTTAATTTACATGCAGATATATAGTAAAAACTGATTATTATTAATAATATTTTACAGTAATTATGAAATCTTAAATACATTTTTGGAACAGTGTTTTGGAAACCTGCAGCAGATACCAACAGGTTCATAGGAACTATTTAAAAATGCTGTTCCCTCTATATGAGCACAAGCTAGCAGATGCATGAACTAAAGAAGGGCACAGAGAATATCAGAAGCAAAGTCCTTTGTCATGCTCTCAAGCTATTTTGTTATGTAGGGGTAAAAGGTTTTGATATCACTGCTGGAGATATTTTGGGTGTCTGCTCCCTCCATGCATCTCCCAAGTCCATCTGTTTTATTTGGAAAAATATTATCTCTAGAGGATACAAAATGCACCTTGAAAAAAAGGATTTACATTTTTCAAAACTGCATACAATTAGTCTAAATGGCAGCTGCAAAATCAGAGGAATGCAAACTCCAGCAAATCTCTAAACTTAGGCAAACGTGCCTATTTTGTTCAGTAAATATAAAAATGATAAGTCCCTGCAAGAAGTCATACATTAACTTTGTGGAAGATCAAAATACAGTATTTCAACAGATTTAGAAGAGATCTGGTAAGTGAAATTACAATAGGGAAATAAACTTGTAGCTTAGTGTGAGGTTTGATAATGTCCCATGTAATATTTCTGAAAGGAGAACAACAGCTAGATAATTAAATGTTCCCTTTGCTATGATTTTGCACTCAGAGCCGTAAGCACAGTCTACACATAGTCTAAATTCCTAAGGTCCAAATCCTTAACTAAGGAAAATGATTATGCAGCCAGTGCCTTCATTACAGATAGACTTGGTGTAAGTCAGTTTGAGACTAAATTTGCAGCTGGGCAGTTTTTGTTAAATGCAACCTTTATTAAAACAAAAACAAAAAAAAAGCTTTAAAAAATGCATATCCCATTGAGATATTTTGGAACACTGATTTTTATGCCTCAGGTAACAGTCTTTTAACAACTATGTTAGTATGTTAGTTGTGGTATGTTCTGAAATCTATAAATAGTATGATCTACAAATACGCAATGCAATTATTATTACTGTTAAATTCTATTTCACCTATGTGAAATAACATCCTGAATGAAGGAAACATAGTACTACAAAGACAGCTATTATATTGGCACTGGCATAATACAGTTCATGAATAAATTGTGCCTTTATAAGAAGGGGGTTTTATTACATTTTCTAGAATCTGAACCAAGAAAGATAAAGCTTCAACATGCCCCATGGACTGAATGAACTGAGAACTTCTTGATGTAAAGTCATTCTTATTACATAGAATAATGAAACTTAAACTGACAGTTATTAATGTCTGCTAAAGTAATAATGAGAAATGTGAAGATCCCAGGACATACTGACTCTTTGTCTTCAATTATTATCTACCCTTTGGATTTGACCCAAATTTAGAGGTAAAATGCCTGTTTGCTCCTCCTTTCCTTCACTCTAATTCTAAAATTCAGTTTCAAAAGAAATGCAAATATGTTTCAAATCTGTCATGTACATCACATTCATATGCTGTTTTCATCCAAAATTCCATGAAGCAACAATGCCTTTGATTCTGTAATCAGTTTTTATTAATCAAAAATTTAATTCTAAAGAGGCACAAAATACAGCTGAAACAATGGCTAATTTTCAACAGTCCCATTTCTCCACATATCAAACTTTTCCTTAAGCAAGAGGTAGAAACTATTTTAAGAGTTCATTCTAAGAGAAAAAAAAAAAGATTATCTCAAAGTGATAATTGAATTCATCTTATTCAACAGCCTTTTCTCCCTTCAAGTATAATAGTAAAGGTGTTCAAAAGTAATAAGAAATCTGATACATAAATGAGGGAATTAAGAGAGTATTGCATTTTTATAAAGGTTTATTGAGCAAACTTTGAAGAGCAAGTGTACCTATATTATACTCTCCCCTGTTTAACTACGCATTAAACTGGAGCCTTGCACATATATCTGCACAGAATACTAGTGCAACTCCACTACAGATGCAAATTTTATAGTTTCGGCTGAGATGTCCCCAAACTGGAGTTTTCCTTTGTGAAATTTTATTCAATGTGGCAGACATTTTGGTACATCTCTTGAGTTCCAGATTTTAGTTATTCAGTGCATTGATAGATATTTTGATTGAAGGCATTAGAGTTGCTGAGAAAAATATTTTTACTCATAAAACTTTTGTATATTAATTAAGATGCTCAGTAGTTGACTAATTTCTAAAGATAAATACGAGCAGGGAAAAATGGAAGATGCAATCCATTCCTTTTTTTTCTGGAAATAACTCTATTTGAATTTCTGCAAGTTCACTTCAATCAATTATTTTAATAACATGACATTTACTACAATTCTTATGAATATTCCAATGGGAAACACACTTAAGTTAGTGGAAAGAACCTTATATCAATTAAAAAGCTAAGTTAGAGATAAGCTTTAACATGCAAGATCTCTCACATTTTTTGCAAACATGATATTGGAGTTCAAAGGTAGTCTAGGGAAAGAGCAAATTCATTAGTCAAAGCATACAGAAATAAGCTAATAGTATGAAATTGCAATATTATTCTTGGAAGCCAAATCAGTGATTTTTTGTGTCCTGGTTTTTGACATCTTTAGGTAGCACTTGTTTGAACATGATTCATATAAAAATCCTTCAAGATCTCCAGCTTCTCAGAGATTCTTTCCAGAGTAAGACATAATAATTTGCTTTGGTCATCTTGTTCATTAAAAATCTCTTCAGGTGTAGTTTATCAGAGACCACTTTCTCTGTGTCAGATATATATATGGAACTAAGAATATACTGACAAAATTAAGAGATGGAATGAGTAGGATGAAACATATGAAGAATAAAATCCCTCCTTTCGTTATTATTGAGCCAACATAAAAACAAAAAAAAACCAAACCCAAAAAACCCCCAAAAACGTCTATTGGTATGACCTCAGGCAGTAAATTATTAGAATCCATTTTGGAGCTGTATGTGGCACACATTCTGGTTAGTTAAAGCAATCTTTAGATGACTGCCAGTGTGGCAATTTTAACTATGAAGGTGCATTAAATGAACAAGTCACTTGTAAAATACTGTAGATGACATTCAACTTACTTTGAAAGTGTACCTTCTTATCTGGGCTGGTCGGTTAAGCTTCCCTTTTCAATCAATAAGCACTTAATGGGAATGATCAATCTTATCCTAATCAGTGCATTTAGAATTAAGCTAAATGATTTCAGACGTCTGCACTCTACTAATGCATATTTTCTCCATTGATTACAATGGAAATCTCAGGTGACTAGATCAGATTTGATGCCTTCATTGTAAGTGTTCAGAGTTATAGAAGGGAAATCCAGCTGCCACATCTGTGTACATTTTTAGTAGTGTATACTGTATCCATTTCTTATTTTTGCAATTGTGAAACAACTGAACTACAAAAATTCCAGGATTATTCGGAGCACTGATGATCCACTTATTACCATTTTATTTATCTTTGATTCATGACAGTAAGTTTACACTGCAGGCGAACTATAGAGTATGGACATAATCAAATACAGATGGTCATATGAGCAGGATAAAATGAGTCAATATTATATTTTTTTGGCATTGGATTTTTTTTTTTAATATATAGCCAGTGCAGCAATTTTTGCAATTTCTGAAAAATCAGCTGAAAGCTCCAAGCTTATCCATCCTTCTAGTATTCATATTAATCCATCTATAACTTCTACCACATTGTATGAATTTCAAAGTAAATTCTGCATTAGGTATTTGTGGTACATGTCATCAAAGGATTTAATCCATGAAAATGAGTAACTAGAAATAATTTTTCCAAATAGAGTTGATGCTACTGCAACCATTGCTAGCTGTCGTGGTTTAGCGGCAGCTCAGCCCCACACAGTCGCTCGCTCACTCCCCACCGGTAGATGGGGGAGAGAATCAGGAGGGTAACGCTCGTGGGTTGGGATAAGAACAGTTTAATAATTAAAATTAAAAGAAAACAACAGTAGAAATGCAATGTAAAGGAGAACAACGAGAGGCGCAAAGCCCCGGGGGGGGGGGGGGGGTGTGGGGGGAAGGGAGGGGAGAGGGGGAACGAACCGCCGGAACAAACTGCCCGCGCCGCAGCCGCGCGCCGCCCGCCGACCCGACGCCGCGCCGCCTCCGCGCTCGCGCTGCAACTGCCCCCACCTCAATATATTGGTCATGGTGTCACATGGTATGGAATGAACCTGCCATTGGCCAGTCGGGGTCAGCCACCCCCACCATGGCCCTGCCCCTCCCAGACTCCCCGCCATGCGGCAGAGCGCGGGAAGCTGGAAAGGTAGCCGACCCCCACAGTGAGGAGAATTAACCCCTTCTCAGCCAAAACCAGCACACTAGCACATTCAGTTCCTATCCTAGGTAAGGAAATATCATGAACTTAGTTATCATGCAGACATAGTAGAAATTCTTTCTAATCTGATAAATTACTAGTCTAAGCTTTGGACAGCTTAACTTCAGTTGTGAGATCCCTTTACTGTTTCTTCAGGAGAAACCTGTGCTAAGATCTCAGATTCTGCAAAACAGCTTTTCAGGCAATGTCTACATGAGCAGTTCTTGAGGTCTAGTAAGGAGAGATCTGCAGAGAAGATGGTGTTGAGAACGAGTGCTTATTCCAGGCATCTTTTGGAGGGTTTTATATCAACTCTGTTCCAGTCTGATCTCATAACACAAGAAGAGTACAGAGACCTCATTAGGTCCTGCAGGGAGAAAATTAGGTGAAAAAAAACCCAGCTAGAACCTAACCCGGCCACTGTTGTAAGGGATAATAAAAAATGTTTTTACAAATATATTAACAACAAAAGAGAATCAAAGAGAATCTCCATCCTCTATCGGGCGCAGAGGGGAACATTGCAGCTGAGGATGAGGAAAAGGCTGAGGTAATAAATGCCTGCTTTGCCTCAGCCTTTAACAGTCAGATCAGTTATCCCAGGGTATTCAGCCCTGGAGCTGGCAGGCACGGATGGATCACAGAGTAAACCCCACATAATTCAGGAAGAAGCAGTTTACGACCTGCTGCTCCACCTGGACACTCACAAGTCTATGATTCTCACGATTCTATGATTCTGTCTCTTGGTGACTGTATTTCATTAGGTAGCCTTCTGCAGCACATTTCCCAATTCAGTTTCACCCAAAAGGAATGCAGTTTCTTCACGACAACATATCTCTGCAGTGGGAACCAGAGAAGAGTAAGTGGAGACAATTGGAAGACTCACTTCAGTAGTTCACCTAATCTGAACAAGAATGCAAACGCAGACTCACACTCCTACTTGTATCTGGGAAGGGTTTAACACTAGCAGCCAAAACCCTGCACATGGTACAAATATTGACAATTCTGAACATGTTTTGCAGCATAATATGTGGGCTCCATCACATTTCTTCTCTGCTGGTTAAAAATCCAAAGGTGTGTTGAGAACCTCTAGCATCTGCATGATTTACAAACTGGTTAACAATCTGTATCAGCACTTCTGCATTGCAGGAGAGTTAATGCACTGTTATCTGCAGGTATCCAGAGCATCTTGGCTTGCTGAGTGCAAATCAGATTACAGCATGTAATAATCCAATATTCCCTTTGATCCAAGTACAGCACATTATCGTTCTAGATCCATTAAAGCAAAAGATCTGTCACCGTCTCTGATACTATTATCTATCAGTGTTACATAGCAATATGTTTTTTTCTCAGCTTAATACTGTCGCTGGTAACCAATGGCTTCTCATACTGTGAGCTAAAAAATGGAGACTGGATAGATATTTAATTCCTTTCCAAATATTGCTCCTCTGCTAGGCCAGTATTTTGTCTCAGGTAGGATGCATATGAAGATTTTTGGCAGTATAATGCTAATTTCTCAAATCTAGAATACGTATAAGTCAGCTTTTAAACAAAATAACTAGTATTCCACTTTATGTAGGATATGAATAAATTCTGAAATATCTGTTAATGACTTCACAATAAATGGTTGCAAAATGTGTTATTATGGTAATTTTTTCTGCATGTATCTACATAAACTAAATTTTCTCCAACATACATTATGAATTTCTCTATCTGACAAACAGACATAAGTATTTTTTTTTCTTGTTTGTTAACACTGAGTGAAAAAAAGCTTTTGACTAAAGTGGTGGGTTTTTTTGAACCTTGATTCAGCTTTCAAGATTGAGTGAGTTATGGCCTCATCACACTTCATACTTTGATATAATTTCTTGCATGTGAAGCTGCTACACTCAGAACTACCTGAACATCTGTTGTCAGCTTTCAACCTTGACTTAAACACTCGATTACCTTTGGTAAAATAACCCTCCAGAAATTGTATAGGCATATGATAAATTTCTTTATTTCATAAACAAAACTTAGGGCTTTTATAAAACCATCCTTCTTTTAATATTGTTTCTTGGTAAAATCTTTTATTTCTAATCTTTCTTACATTAAAGAAATTTTTCATTGATAGCACAGTTAATCATATCCAGATTTGAAGTGATTATTTTTTAATTTATGTGAATAGAGTCTGATATGCAGCTTTTTTATGTGGCAATATTTAGAGTCAATACTGTGAATTGCATATTATATATCCTTGTCTTTTCCATCGTTTGCGTGTGCATTAAAAAATATGCTGCCGTGATCCTGACAGCAACAGTGATGGTATTATGGTAAACCCTTTATACAGCATAAAGCTGTTACTCTCCTGAATGAAGTTTAATGCCACCAAAAAGCATTTAATTACTACCTTGTCTTCTTAGGTATATGTTTGTTCTCCTAGAATATATGCTAGATATATTCTAGATATATGCTAGATATATTCTATAATTTTTTATTTTATTTTTTTTTTTCTAGAATCATTGGATTCTGTCTCAGTTGTTCCTGGAAGTCCTTCCCTTATCAGAAGCATTGTTATTCTGCTTTTTTTGATAAAATCAATTCAAAGGTATATTTCAGTGGGATTTTTTGTTGTTGTTTCTTACTTTTATGTAGCTTTTCCAACCACACTATATCTCTTCTATTTCAGCCTTGCTCTGCTTTTAGCAACATCTAGAAAAGGAATATTTTTGTAGACCCAGTTGAAAGATGTAAAAAAATATGGTCCCCGCTCCTAAGTACTTTGCAATGCAGAAGAAGTTATATTTTTAGAACGCTATTTTAGCTATGTTTATCATTAGCTTAATGGCAAAGCATCCCAAAAAACATAAGATGTATTTCCACTTAAACAAGAAATTTTTACAGTAAATTGGTATTTCATGGGGTGGCCTGCACAGTAGTGGACAACAGTTTCATAGCTACTGATAAGATTATGTAGCTAAAATAAATAGCAGGACACAAAGGAAGACCCGAAGGACGGAGGCCAGTAAAATACACACACAAAACTAAGTGCAAGATAGGGAGCCTACCACATACCCACAGGGTTAGAAATAATATGATCTTGGAAGAAAACCAGGAGTAGGTGAAGCCAAGAAAAGTAAGTAAGGTGAACATATAATCTGCTCTGTAGACCTATAGGTTGAATGGTAGTTGACAGGTCAAGCAGAATGGGAATTCTGGAGCAAAGTTCAACTTCAAAGAGATTATTACAGATGCTGATGTGAACAGTTTCACCTGAACCCACAAGGACTCAAAATGGTTCAGGATGAAATGGAAAGAATGGCTACTCACAGTTTTTCAATGCATTCAATGAAGTCAAGAATGAAAAGCAGAAGGAACATTACAGCCCAGCTGAGAGCTAATAAATGACACTAAAAGGCATTGAACTTGGATGAGTCAAAACATGAAATGTTTTATTTGTTTCCTAAATAAAGCTCTTTTATAAATTTCTTATTTAATTTGTTCTTTCTACTCTTAAAGCTTAGTCTATCAAAGCAATGAAGAGAGCTATTTAACAAGAACTGAAACTTAGGCATCATTTCACTCTCTACACTACCATTAAAATATATTTTTCCATTTTACTCTATAAAAACATTTCCATTTAAATCAAAAGATAGCAGGAATAGCTAAATTTATTCTATCTACATTATTTTAAATCATTATTATGTATTCTGTTTCCTCTTTTATATATGTCAAAAAATCAAAAGGCATCCATCTGATTATATGTAATACAGAAATACAATCCGTTAATTTTAGTCATGTAAATTAGAACTCCATTATTGGGCTTGTTTTTATCTACAGGAATGCTGCAGGCATTAATTAAGGTAACCATAATTTGCCATTTTACACAACAGTCATGAATGACATGCATTGTATTATCCAGTAGCACTTGTTTGCCAGATTTGCACAAGTTAGAAATTTTTGGCAGCACTTCACAAATTTAATTTCTCCCATCTTTCGTCTCACTTTTTAATAAATTAATAAATAATGAAAATGCTTTATACTTCACTGCCACCTTTCATCTGAAGATATCAAACCACTACCAAAGACCTGTAAGTACAGTGGTCACAGTAAAAAGTAGTTCTGTATGTTTGGGAGCTTATTATTTATTTAGTGTAAGAAAAATATCTGTGAAACAATAAAGATTTTAGATTTGTAAGAATCTTTGAAATACTAATGATGGCAAACTACAGAATGATGTCAATATTTATGATAATTTAAAACCTGTTCTGTGTCTGGAAAGAGTTTGTAATTTTATTTGTATTTGTATACATCCCATACACCAAATAATCCTCAATTGTTGAGTAATACTTACTTGAACAATTAGTCACAAATTATTATGTTTGTCTATTCACTCATTTTTTGCCTTTATATCATTAATAATAACATTTCAAACAAAAGAATTTTAAAAATCATACTAGCAGAGATGCAGCGAGCAAAATTTGAAACCACAAATTACTGGATGAACATTAACTGGCACTAAACTCCATAAAAATTCCAGTGTTCACAACTATTTGCATGACTGTCCTATGTAAAGTATGCTTGATTAACATAAGCTGATAACCACCTGGTTTTCTAATTACTTACACTTGTAAAAAGATGGTGTCAGGGGGAGCAGAACGAAAAGAAGTCCTTAATTTCAGTTCCTCCTTTTCTGTTTTCACATCACCATAGAAATTACTGTTCGTTTTCATTTTCTGTGAGTCCAGCTCCAAGTCTTTGGATTAAATTTGTTTATGGCTGATTATCACAAACTCTTCAATTTTCACATTTAGACTGTAACTTCTTACCTTTCCACAAGATCCATCATTGAAGGACACATTGTAAAAATAAAGTTTCTCAATTTATTTTTGTAGTAAGTGAACAAATACTTTAGGAAACTACACATTACAGAATATATGGAAGCTTTCAGAAAAGTCTTGTCTCTCCACAACAAAACCTCTGAGTACTCTCTAGAGTGCCCTTGAAGAACCAAAACTCCATGATCCTTTTTCCTGATTCTTAGGGTCTGATAAAAGACTTACGGCCTTCTATAGTCAACATTCTACTGAATGTAACGGCCTTTTAAATAAACCATTAATGGAGCATTTCCCATACATACAGTCTTTTTCCTACTATGTATAATAAAAATTCTTGCTTAAACCTAAATCCCTTATTAAGATTTTATTGTATTTTGATATTTGGCATAGGTGCTCATTTTGTCAGGATTTTGTGTTTTGTTTTGTTTAAATTCATTGACAAGTCAGGCTCTTGAGAACAGGATTTGTCCTGAAAACTACACTCATTTCAAGATACAGTTGCTGCTAGGGAAAACATAGCTTCTTCATCACAAAAAAAGAGGGCTGTAAGTGGATGCCAGAACAATCACCAACTTAATGCAAGCACATGATCTGCTTCATTCACAGCTGCATGTGGAAGGGCTTAAGGAAACCGTAAGTAATCATTAGCCTGCCACTGTGAGAAAAGTTTCAGGAACTCCTCCAACCTAGCAGCCAAGCATAGCTGTAGTTAGAATTAAATGGATATTTTTCACTGTTCCAATTAGTAAAAAGTGGTTGTTTACAGCTGGACAATTCTGATTGTTTTTAGTAATGCGATGGTGTCCATGAAAATACAGGTATTTTCCAGTGGTCACCAAGGATCTTGCCTTAAATGTTATTCTGCTGTTCTACAGTCAGTAATTATTTTCTATAGTTTTACTTTTGCTCTCATTTATGTGTATCTGTGCATGCATATGTAATTATGTAAAATAATGCTATCGAAGGTGCACTGGACCAAATTCCAAAGAAAGATCCCTTCAATTCCAGTCTTCTGCCTATAATGAACAGTTTATTACGGGGAACAAGTTCAAACAAATATCAGAACTTTCAGTAAAATTCATAGGTTCAACAAGCATTGGAAATCCTGTCTTCTTTTCTCCTTGCTTTTGTTACTTTCTTTGAAGTACAAGGAGCTGAGTGCTTCCTCTTTCTGGCACATACATATCCATAACCATATTAACTATGCCAGTAAGCCAGATAATTCTAGATATTCTCCTAGGAATTAAGAATGAATCATTGCATTTTTCTCTTTGTATATAACATTAAGACTAAATTACCAATTTAAGGCTTCTAAACTGAAGTTAAAAGTAGATTGTATTAGCAATGTAAGAAAAAATCTTGTTGATAGCTTCTTGACATTAAGGGTCATACAGTGCTCCATATGTACTGTTTTCTTCTTCCAGGTCTCATTGTTACTTTATTTTTTTTGCATCTTTTGCCGCAACTTTGTAAATCCTTTTGCAGTAAAGGTACTAACTGGTGTAGCATTGAGGTTTTTTGTGTAGCCATGTGATAATTCAAGACTAGCTTATTAAATTCATAGATAATAAAAAAATCTTATAAGCTCCCTGTGTAATTTAAATAACTTAAATAAATGGGAAAACCTAAGATGTCCAAACAAGTCCTACTTCAGTGATCCTGACAAAGACCGAAAACAAAAAGTAAACTAATTTACCATCTCAATACAAGCAGAAAATATTATTCAGAAGGAAATTAGAATTGTTTTACAGTCTTTTAAAAAGCATTGAAAAGTTTCTAGTTAGTGGTCAATAGAAAGATTAGTAAGTGGATAATTAAAATAGACTAAATAGTTTCCTTTCCTCATGTTCGGTCTTGAGAAAAGAAGCTCAGAGGGGATCTCATCACCATGTACCAGTACTTAAGCGGCAGCTACAAAGAAAATGGACACTCCCTTTTTACAAGGAGCAACATGGAGAGGACAAGGGGGAATGGACACAAGTTGCTCTTGGGATATTCAGATTGGACACGAGAGGGAAATTTTTCAGGGTGAGGACAGTCAACCATTTAAATAATCTTCCCAGGGAAGTGGTTGACTCGGCCACATTGGACACTTTTAAGATTTGTCTGGACAGGGAGCTGGGCCATCTTGTCTAGACTGTGCTCTTCCTAGAAAGGTTGGACTAGGTGATCCTTGAGGTCCCTCCCAACCTCATCCGGTGATTCTGTGATTCTGTGATTCTGTGATTCTGTGATATGTTTTATAGTTGGATGATGAAAAAAAGGGGTTTCAACACTGAAGTTCAACACTGGAAGTACAGAAGTTGTTGAGTTTGTATGTCTTTGAAAATAGCTCTGAAAAGGTGGAGAACATTATACTCCTTGAGCACTGAGTCACTAACAGGGTATGGACTAACAGTAGACCATACAAATTATAAATCAGACTGTCACAGATTTTTGAAGCACTGCAAAAAGGCAGGCTCAAGTGAAGAAGAAGGAAAAGAAAATCAAGAAGGTAAAGTAAAGACACATTGTATTTAACATCATCAGAATGAGACCTTGAGCCAATACGGTTAATCTGGTGGTCTGCAGAAATGTTAACTGATTACAGATTCTCATGGGTGTGGTCTGAAGGACTGTCAATTACATAAGTGTGTCAGATGTTGACAGTATTTGTGTTTACTGCCACCAGAAGTTTTAGTCAAATGGAAGCCAAGGCCTTGTTGTATGCTGGTTCTCATTCATAATCAGCTTGTGTGACTTTTCCTGTCATCGATGTCTTCAATACTTCATTTTTATTTTGTCCAAGAAATCTCCTTTTTTCACCTAATATTATCACGTGCTATATATTAGTTGTAAAAGGGTTAATATAGTGATGCATTTCTTACAGCACCCTGGTCCAGTATATCAGAAAGTACCTCAGATGTGGAAGACTATCTGTTGCATAGAATTTGAAAGTCTATTCAGTGTCAATACCTATATTAAAAACACTGACAATAGAAAAGATTTGTTGTAACATGAGTGTTTTTAATTTAGAAAGATGAACATAGAAATGCCAGAGGTAACAACCTTGCAGGCTAATAATTTTTGTAACTTCAATTCCAGTAATATATATGTTATCTAGTTATTTCTATTTGTTTTAGCATAGTTACACAGTGTTTAAACAAGTTCTCTTTTTCTTTTTCTTCTTCTCTTGCTTGGTTTCCCAAATGTTTTACCATTTGAGGCTTTTCCCCCTTGACACTTTGTTAATATTTTCTTTGGAGGCTTTAAAGTTACTCTGTCATGCAGATTGTTTCCTAAGTTCTGTGTCAGTATTCACTCTCTCAAAACTGCTATAAACAAAATCTTACATCTTTCTTGGCTGGAGATATTTAGTCTTTGGTGCTGGCAAAATTAAAATATCCAGTCATGGTCAAAATTGTAAAATAACAAATTAATCAGTTTTTCCCACCTATATCATTAGGAATACCCTGAGGGGAAAAGGTGCTAGTCTTTAGGAAGTGTCTTTTATTAACTAAATTATTCAAATATTTAAAACACAGAAGTTTTAAATCGGTATATTCACATTAAGTGGAATGCTAATTTTCATGAGACACACTTAGGTTCAGACCATGGCAAGAAACAGAAAATAGTTATTTTCTAAGCTAACACTTTTTTCTCTATAAGCTTTCAGCTCTTAAATTTCAATTTTACAATTGTTTTTACTTAAAGCACAGTGATATTAAAAACAGTGCAATTTTGGATGGGATTAACCTTTCCAGAAGGAATTTTTGAGTTTTCTTTTCAAAATACAATTATTTTTGTGCTAATATCTTAATGAAAAACAGAATGTCAATACAATGGATTCAGTGAGAAAACAACCTGCCTCCTATGTGGATGGTATGATATATAGTAATTTAAATGTTTAATACATCTCTTGTTCAGTATATCCAGTGGACTATACAACAGATATTTTTGTGGCTACACATGATTCTGTACATTTGTAGCTGCTACCAGGATAAATTTCTGAAATCTCTGTTATCCATCTTTATGCAAAATGATCTTATTTTGCATTTTAATGATTTTCTTTAAACTTGGTCAGATGAGATACATGTAGAACTTTATTGCGTTGAGCCCAAAAAAATGATATTTTTTATCATAAAGTTCTTCAGTGGTTTTCCGTATACATATAAAATACAAGACTTTGGATCTGGTGGTTAAAGGAAGGAAAATGCCCTTGAATTTTCCAAGGAGGTAGCAAATAGTCTTCCAGACAGAAACTTGGCTTCCTTGAGTAAAGTTGAGCAAAGGTATTATGAAGCTGCTTCATCCATTTTGGGGTAACAAAAGTATCAGTAAAATCTTTGTAGGTGGCAGTGTTGTGCGTATTTGACAGAAGGCAATTAATTTATACACACTTGATCTACTGTTGTTGGAGCATCAGCTAAAGTAACAAAGTTTCTCTGACCTGTCGTTTCTGATGACAAGCTGATGCAGGTAATAAAAATCTGATAGTAAGTCTACCTAAATTTAATGATCTTTACAGAGAAAACACTTTTCCTTCTTTAGGTAAGGGAAAATAAATACAGAAAAAAATAATGGTCCAGAAAGAGGAATAGATTTACAGGAATAAAAGAAGACATTCATAAGAAGCAATAAGTTTTTGCTGCTGTATCTTTAGGAGGGCTAAATTGGCATAAATCCACTGATATGCAGGAAAAAAAACAAAGTACAGCATATAAACAACAGGGTGATTTTATGACATTTTTGGTCATCATGGAGTTGCAGCCAGAATTGAAGGCCTGGTAGATGTTTAAATCAGCTTTGTACTTTATTATGTTTTTTATTACCTGATTCCTGCAGGCTTGTTTGGACAGTAGCAGTATGTCGCCCTCTTGAATCTTCCAACCTAATAAAGCAGCAGTGTACCCTTGACTTGCATTACAACATTCTTCCTTTGTTCCAAATATTTCAGTTGTTTTCAGATTCTTTGAAAGCATGCTAGATTGCCAGTTGAGATACATAAAGGTTAGGGTTGCATCATCATATTGATTCATGTTATATTTTTGATTTTAAAAAGGGCCAGAATTTATATTTTCATACTGGAGTCCAATATTTATTATCTCATAATCCTGAAGTACACCGTTTTGGTGTAAATATGTAGTTGCTGAATTGTTCCTTTGAAATTCTGGAATGACTCTGAAGAAACTCTTGTTGAAAGCTGTGCTTACTACCCTTCAACTAATAATTAAAGTTTCATTTGTGTAGATTCTTTTGTATTCTCTGGATTGAATGAAATGTACCTTTGGATTTTTTGCAAGTCTATCATCTGATCAACTTTTAAACTTCAGTCAAGTATTCAAAAGCACTTTGTCAGTAAGAAGGGAAGGAGTAATATTTTTTCGCTGCTGACATGCTTTTGCTTCATTTTACTTTGTTAAAAGTTGTTCTTACCCAATTCTGAAGAAAACAGGTACTATCTGAACATGGATGTTAAAAGTAGGAATCACTTTATGCATTTTTCATATTTTGTAGGAATTAACTTATTTTTTGTCCTTTGAGTTTGCTTTCCTTTCCAATATGAGGAGGAAAGCATATCTGTAGAATGATTGAAGATGATTTGCACATCTTTTAACAAATTAAAGCTGAAGTGTAGATCATTGGAATACATCCACATGAGTTAAGTATTCTGTAAATATATATTTGTCAAGCAGACATTATTTGTGCTTGGAGCATGTCATTTGAATGGAAATTTTACCTTATGCAAGAAAACACCTTTTCTAAAGGGCAGATTTAAGCTTGTTGGTTTTTTGAAGTAATTGTTGATAGGATTGTTTTATTCTCCTTCATATCCTGTAACACGTACTTTCAGCAATTAGGCTTAGGCTTTCGTTTGTACTATTCTAATTGCTTTCATACTATCACCTAAATTCTGATCCCCGCATAGAATGATTTTTTTCACTGATTTACTTGTTGGGAATATCAGAAAAGAGATAATAATGATGAGTGAAAAATTCCAACCTTTAACGTTATTTATTGATATTGTGTCAGTGTCTGAAGAATAGTCCTTGGTCCTTAACGCAGCAAAAAGACACTGACACTAATATCTTCCCATATAATTTATACCAAGCCAATATGCCACGGGTAAACAGATGGATTTCTGGAGGCTCAGATTTGAGCAGACCAGTATGGATTTCAGAGGAGTTGTTAGCAGTCAGACTGTTAGCTGTTAAATACTACTGAGACAACATAAGCAGCCACGAGAGAATAACCTTCTGCTAGATTGGGAATATTATGCAGATCCTCTGGATGGTTGAGCCTAACCTAGTGAGGGTGGTCTTTGGCGTGATTTGATGTGGTCTTTCATTAGCTGTTCAGAAACTGTGAAGGCCGGAAGATAGGAGTTTAGGGCTTTCTGGGTGTGGGTCTGAGTAGATCTGGCTAGTTCTGAGGGCAAAAAAAGTTTAGTGGTCTCAGGCGCATCTGATTTGGCCTAGTCACAAATCTATAACTAAGCATGGTCAGGAATAGTTGGAGAAAACCGAGATCATGTGCCTACAGCGCTCAATTAGGGAAAGTGGTGTGAATGGGGAATTTTCTATATCAAACGTGATTGCTCTGAGCACTAGGTTAAAGAACCAAAGTTAGGTTTTTAGAATGATGTAGAAATTTTTAGAATTACTTGAAACTTTATTACATTAAGAGTTACCCAGAAACATTAAGTCGTACAAGTTGAACAATGTTAAACACAGTTTCCAAAATCCATCCCCCTCCTTACTTTGTCAGCATATTTCACTGGTATATTTCAGCATGAAATACAGTTCTTTGCCTCAGTAGAGAGGTTTTTTTTAAAAGTATCTTTTACAAAGCTGCATATTCAATAAAAAACAGGTATCGCAATCATAACAATTCTTTACTAAGCTTAATTGGATATAATTAAAATTGTAGGTAATTAGAGAAGCCCTGAAGTATCTAATATCTCCCAAACTTCAGCCCCCTTCCAATTTCTCTTTCTTGGAATATCCTTCCTACTCTTCTAGCCTGAGAATTCTTCCAATGCTCTAAGTATTTGACATTCTACTATGGGAATATCTTTTCTTTCCCTCACTCCAATGTATCTGGAAAAATAGATTTTGGGATTTAGATAGAAAACATGGAATATTCAGAATGGAATGAAGAATGTACTAAGAATGTTTTGAAGTGTTGGAAGTTTTCAAAGTCAAGTTCAATGGAGCTTTGGGCAACCCAATCTAGTGAAAGATGTCCCTGCCCACAGCAAGGGGGGTTGGACTAAATGATCTTTGAAAGACCCTTCCAACCCAAACCATTCTGTGATTCTGTGATTCTAGTATTTCTAATCACTGTATTCTATTTCAGTACAATTTAAGTGTCAGCACAGAAATACAGCTACATTACTGCATCAGTGTTGCTAACAGCTAGCTATTGTCATCTGGGCAAAATTTCAGATCAGAATTAAAATTGCTGTAACTTGGGAGTGTTTCACTACCAGAATTAAAATGGTTTGGATGATCACTGGGAACTTATTTGCTGTATGACACAGACAGGAAAACTTAAAAATTCTCTAGCTTGATGACATTGCCATTTTTTTCCAAGTTTCTAATGATTTGTCCAGAGCTGCACCTAGCAATTCTAGCTATATAAGATTGTAAATTTTGGTCCATGAGATTTTTGTTAGGGTTCTTTTAATTAGATTGTATGCCTGTGACTGTATGGCCCATTGACTGTATGGCTCAATGACTATATTGCTGTCAGAGACTTTCACATTTGTGTTAATATATGTATTTATCATTTTCATTTTGGTATGAGTGCCTTGAGGAATCTTAAAATCTTAAGTAAAGAGCTGTTTATTATATGCAGGTGTGTCAACAGTAGCACATCTGTGTCATAACTTGATAGGTGTATCCTGGCAACAGAAAAAGATTAATACATCTATAGAATTCTATAACAGTAGTTTAGAATTTGCAAAATATGGAAAAATATACCAGAAATGTGCAAGAACCCTAAAATCCAGACCGAGTAATTTCCTCATGAATGCAATTCCATTACAGTTAGTTCTGTTTAGTACCATTTATTCACCTATAAGTTGTCTAATTAAGTTATTGCTAACTAAGATATTTAATTGCTTAATAACTTATCAGAAATATTTCAAGAATTTGTCTTATATAGATTTGTTTAGAAGTTGCTGTCCATGAGCTCTCAATTAACAAAACTAAGCTCCTAACCATTGAATTATTAATTTATGAAGAGTAAGCAGAATTACATTGGCTGATAAACAGGTTTTGGTATGTTTCCTTGCTCACCTTGTTATTAGATTTACTAAGTTTAGTAGTGTTTATAAATTCTGTAATAATTATGGATTTCCTCTTTGCCAGTAAGAACCTTAAAATTCCAAGGATCTTTGCATTTATAAGAATAGAGAAAGACAAATAGAACTAATTGTTTACATAAAAAACTACACCATGCATTTTTTTTTCAGGAATGCATTATTTCTTTATTTTCTCTAAACTCCCCTCTATATACTTTCATGTGTGTATTTTCTCATCACTTTCATTAAACTGTTTCCACTGGTCACACTTCTGTGTCTTTTCAGCAGACTAAAATGAAGATAATAATGTCCATTTCAATGATATTTCAATAGCCTCCTAAAGAATATGTTTCAGGTTCACCAGAATTTGTAAATTTTGCTCTCCCTTTGCTTAAGTGCTGTATAACTATCAACAGCAGCAAAATATACCTACTGCTGATGCTACTGCCCTACACTGGGTAGAAAGATAGGGACATTATATTTACTTCAGTAAAACTTATGTGACTGAAAAATTTTTCTGCTGCCAGTAGGATTAGTTTCACTGCAGTTCAATTAATTATGCCAATTTTACTCTGCTACTGCTATAAGCTATTTGTCTAGCTTAAATTTCATACTTGCTACTTGTGGATTTTTTATTAGGCCTATTTTATATGTAGATGAATGGAGAGTCAGAGAGGATTAGCGACTTGCTGAAGGTTGAACAACTCTCACTACTACACTGTTCAGCAAAACCAAGAAACTTCAGTTATCATTCTCTTTTCTTAGTGTAGTCACAGAGAGAAATCTTAAATTACTGAAGCATTTTGGAAATCCTCTGAACACTTGCAGATTCAAAAGGTCTGAAGAAAACTGTGAAGAAGAGTCACCTACAGATGACAAAGGAAAATTTAGTACTTCATCAGGACTTAGGCTTTTCAGACATTACCCTGAAAATCAAAACCAGAATTCCAGAGGACATAATAAGGAAAGACATTGCTGTGCTGATCATTCCTGCATTAGAACAGATCTTTTTTTCAAAATTGAGTTTGCCTATATTATTCATTTGGATTTTTTTAAAGACTGTTCAATAAATAAAGTTACTTTGTAAAAGATTGAGTTTAAAATTTCAGAATTTGGTGGGAACACTGGCAACATTTCATTCATTTTCATTCCTTCTAAATTGTTTCACAATTCATGTTTTCAACATCTGTCCAGAATACAGCTACTTGCTTTTATCATCCCATCATTAAATTATCCATTTAAATTACTCTCCTCATCCTTTAGTAACATCATTACTTTTAACTTGAAAGAGACATTTTTGTGCTTTATAACAGAAACTGGTGATTGCTATCTTTCCTTGTAGAACCCTGCCATCTTATTAGGTATTCTGTCTTACCCAGAGATTACGTGTGAGTAAGATTAATGTCTTACACACATTCTCACCAAGCTTTACAATAATTGCTGTTTGAATTGTTTTGATTCTCTCACTCTTGAGGCTTCATGTCTGAATCAGATGATAATTCAAAATGCAAGTGATCCTAACAATAAACTGATCTTCAGTTTCTGTTTGTGATCTTCATCAAGTCGTCTGTTATTCTTTATACTTGAAGACACTTATATCTTCCTGTATTTGATTTGTAGTCCTCAAAAATTCAGTATTTTATCTACACTTCTTGTCTTTTATTCATTTCCATTTTCTGTGGCAAATTATTCTCACTCTTTGGGCAAAGAGTGATCTGAGTTCACAATTAGCTTCCTTTTCACTTCTCATTTGTTATATATTATTCAAGTGGATTGAACTAAACCTACGCCCAATCTGACTCGTGTCAGTACCATCCCTGGACAGCTATAGAGGCTTGAGAAGCTGCTAACCCAAATCATACCTTAACTGTTATTGTGGTTTAACACATAGCCCCATACTAGGTACTATGAAGAAATTAACTCTACACCAGCCAAAACCAGCACAACTGTAATAAGAGTAATTAATTTAATGTAATTTAATTCTTATATTGATAAATATGGGCTCTGATAAGGATGTTAGAAATCAATCATTTAATTTCCTGTCCCCCTTTGCTTCATTTCTCTTGTACTAGATGCTCTTCTACATTTAAGATGTAAGATTCTTAATTACAGTAATCACAGAGGAGAGTTTTGGTGTTGTACTTTGGAAGGTCAAGTCCATCATTGTATGCCTGAGGGACAGATGCCATTCAGAGGTACCTGGACAAGCTTGTGAAGTGGTTCTGCACCTGGCACCAGACAACCCCTGATATCAGTACAGGCTGGGGAATGAAGGGATTGAGAACAGTCCTGCAGAGAAGGACTTGGGGGTACTGGTGGATGAAAAGCTGAACAGGAGCCAAAAATATGCACTCGCAGCCCAGAAGGCCAACTGTATCCTGGGCTGCGTCAAAAGAAGCATGGCCAGCAGGTCGCGGGAGGTGATTCTGCCCCTCTACTCTGCCCTGGTGAGACCCCCCTGCAGTACTACATCCAGCTCTGGAGTCCTCAGTACAGGAAAGACATGGACTTGGTGGAGCACGTCCAGAGTTGGGCCACAAAAATGATCACAAGGATGGAACACGTCTCCTAAGAGGAAAGGCTGAGAGAGTTGGGGTTGTCCAGGCTGGAGAAAAGACGACTCTGGGGACACCTTATTGTGGCCTATCAATACTTCAAGGGGGCTTGTAATAAAGACGGAGACAGAGTTTTTAGTAGGGCGTGTTGAGATAGGACAAGGGGCAATGGTTTTAAACTGAAAGAGGGTAGACTTAGACTAGATGAAAGGAAAGAAATGTTATGACTAGAGTGGTGAAGCTCTGGGACAGAGAGGGGGTAGATGCCCCATCCCTGGAAACATTCAAGGTCAGGTTGGATGGCGCTCGAAGCAACCTGATCTAGTTGAAGATGTCCCTGCTCACTGCAGGGGGCATGGACTAGATGATCTTTAATGGTTTCTTCCAACCCAAACCATTTTGTGATTCTATGATTCTACAATTCCAACTTTATAAATTATTTCTCCACCTGACAACAGGGAAAGAGTTCGATAGGGAGATTAGACAAAGTAGATCATTTTAACTGGCAAATGGATTTATAGATCTGGATCCTTTCTTGATCTTATCTCAGTGCCAAAATAATTCTAGCCTAGCAAAACTGTACAGGTACTAAACTAAAATACGGCTATGATGAGCCAGCAACTTTTCCAGCCTTTGTGCAATGAAACGTGAGTGTTCAGCAACAGAAAAATTCCAGACTTTAGACTTTTTAAAGCAATTTGGGAGAAAGTGCTGAGTTGTTTTATCACCATGCTTTGTGGAACATTCTGCAACTTTATTGGTCACCATCAGTTGTTTAATTTGAGATGGGAAACTAGTGAGTGGAAAATGCTTAGTGATCTTGCCAAAACCAAAAATAAAACCCTAAGTATGGTTTCAAACATGGTAAGTGGAGCACAATGTCAATATATAAGGATACAAACCTAGCTTCTGATGTTTCATTTAAGGCAAAAGAGACAGAACTTTATCTGGTTTTACAAGCATTGACAGCATATACAGCATTAAGGAATCTGTCCACAGTTAATGTAAATTTTTGGATTTTTTGTTCAATAGGTGTACATAAATTTATGCTCACTGCAAATGTTAGAGAATCATATACTGACTCTTAAGGCTTTTGGCAGTAAAAGCACGTGTTCAAACTTCTGTTTCTGAAAAACTTTGTTTCATGCATCGGACTCCACATTTTTGTTGAATAAGTTTTCATTCTCACTTTTAGTTCTATAAACTCTCCCCTCTAAACAGATTTAAGGGTGTTAAAAGATTTGAAGAGGGGTTAATATCCTTTTTTCAGAGAAGAGAAAAAAATAAAGGCTCAAAAGTGATGGTATAGCCCCTGATATCATCATCCCATAAAAAAGGGTTAAAAAGACCCCCTCTCTAAGGGGAATCTAATTCACAGGAAAAAAGTCAAGGTCTGATTAAAGGTCATCTGAGAGGAGAACACAGGATTGAACAATTTATCAAAGGCTTCTTTTTTCATATAACCTAAGCTTCCAAATAGGAAATTAGAAAGTGCAGTGTAAAAGAAATTGTGCCTTTGTGTTATTAAGGGGAAAGGGACATGCAGGTCAAGCATAGAAGGACCTTTTATTCAGAAACTGACTGCAACCAATGCATGAATAACAACTGTCAAATTGACATTCCTGTGACCGGTCATCCAGCTGAGGAGTTTGATCCACTTATATATCTTTCCCAAATGTCAAGACTTTTATCTTAGGTGATGGTCTATGGTTAAAGAAGGAATTATTTATGTATTATGCAGTGTATCTTTTCTGAGCTGGAACTACAAGGAGAATATTGTCAGACGGTAGTGCATGTGAACCTATTTCAAGAGTTATGTTTCTTTGAATGAAGGATTATGGGAAGAAGTTCCTTTTCACTTGAAATCCTCTTTATTAAAAGAGAAAGTTATCAGGCATTTGGGAGCTCATTCTGGAGCTGTGTCAGCATTGCAGAATGCATGCTGAGTCAGCAAAAAGGCAAGTTATTTCTTTTTTATTTTATATGCAGTACCAAACTGGTAGGAGTTAGAAGGTACACAAAGCACAATTTCCTACTCAGAACACTAAGTCTTTATAAGTATTTTTCCCTCAGTATGGCTCATAACCTTTTGACCCTGTCCTCCTCCAAAAATGTGTCAAAGAAAATAACAGTTCCACAAATATAGTCTACAAAAATATCTACAGCACAATTCACAATTTTGAATTTAAAATATACAGCATGAGATAAACCATGTTAAAAAGTCTCAGGATCCTGGAAATTCATACCTGAACAGACCTAATTATCAAGTATCAGTGCCAATATTCATCCAGTTACTCTCTACCACTGAAGTGCTCCATGCATTTGTCAACTTTAACAGTTGAAAAAAATGAATGAGAATTATGTGACCAAAACCTCTGCTTGTAAAGAGTTCTTTCAAATACTTCTGATTTTGTGTGTAACAACACAAACTGTGTCTTCTTATGTTGCATTAAATGCCAATATTTATTTCATGTACAGTTTTACACTTATTTTATTTATTGTTAGCAATTGAATTATAGTAGTTGTAGGGTGTTACAACTGAAGACTGATTGCATTGTACATACACATTGGGTTATACAGAAGAGAAAAGTTCCTGCATCAAGTAAATTACAATCTAAATAAACAAGGGTCAGGACTGCATGGAGGAAGATACATTACCAAGAAGAAAAAGAAGAAAACCTGTTTGAATATCCTTTGTGCATACTACCACATCTCCACAACATACTTCCTATATTGTGAAAATACTGTATTACCATGTAGTTCAAAATGCTAGTAGACTAGTATTTATATTATGCAGGATGTCACTAAAGAAACTAATACATTCCTAATGAAGAAGATGTTGAAAGGTACAAGACGCTAGTAAGTTTCAATTCCTAGCTTAGTGGTTAGATAGCACAGTTGATTTAGAGAAATCAATTGAAGGTGATACAACATATTTCAGGGATTGATCTGGCTTCTTTATATGGAAATCACAAACAGATAAAAATAGTTAATGTAGAAGAGATTGACAGAAGTAGAGTTGGGAAATAATTTAAACTATAACACTGAGCATGGGCAGCTAGAACCACCAGGAAACAGTGAAGAGGAAACAATACCAGTGAAGACCTAGCTAGGTTCATTCTTCATGTAACCGTTATCTCCATAAAAAAGAAAATGCTAGTTAGTGATACAAAATAAGCATCTCTGTGTGAATACACGCTGTTGGAAAAATACCTGTTGACATACTGGAGAAACACAGAGGTTGAATTTTGCTGCATTTTGAATAAGATCAAGTAGTCAAAGAATACTCTTATAAAAGTAGGGAAAAAACTATCTTGAAAACATCTGCAAGTATATGTTGACATAGTATACTTGAACTTTTTTATCAATCAGAATTTTACCTTTTCTACCCATTTCTATCTGCTGCAAAACTTGAGTACCAAAAGTCAAAGAGAAACTTAGAGTTCCTAAGAACCTTATGCACTTACTAAAGTTGCAAAGCCTCAGTCTCCTGCTACAAGAACACTTACATTGGCACAAATGCTTAAAGAAGGTAAGTACACTTCTGAAAGAAGTTTTCAGGTATTTTGTTCCTAAGTGCTAATGCCAACATGAAACTAAAACAAGACAACAGTGATGGAGAAAACCACTTCCAATACAGGACCAGCTTTAAAGGACCCCTAACACACATGACTGAGTCACACCAATCATTTAATTTGTTCAGGCTGGAGAAGAGAAGACTCCATGGAGCCGTTTTTGCAGCTTTTCAATGTATAAAGAGGACTTGTAAGAAAGATGGAGAAAGACTTTTTTACCAGAGCCTGTAATGACAGCACAAGGGGCAACAGCTTTAAACTGAAAACGGGTAGGTTTAGATTGGACATCAGGAAGGCATTTTTTAGAGTAAGGGTCACAAGACACTAGAATAGGTTGCCCAGAGAAGTTGTGATGTCCCATCTCTGGAAGTGTTCAAGGTCAGGTTTGATGATGCTTTCAGCAACCTGATCTAGTGCAAGATGTCCCTGCCCAATGTGGGGCAATTGAACTACATACCTTCAAAGGTCCCTTCCAAAGCAAACTGTTTCTGTGATTCTGTGAGAATCACATTCGTAAGTGATGACAGATGACCAGATAGCAGAGACATATAGAGCCTTTAGGAAAGACAGGGTGGGCAGGCATGGAGGAAGGGTTGTACTAAGGCACTGAAGGTCCTTTCCCACTTGAATTTTGATCCTGTGATTCTCTAAAATCTGTTTCAGATGCTATAGTGAGTGACATGAATATAGACCAAAGCAAAGCTAAATAATGGCTTTGTAACAGAAATTTTTTAATTGGTGTTAACAGAGAAAGAGTGGGAATGCCTGAGTGTGGAAGCATGAAGGGCAGAAGAAGGAAGCTAAGAATGGCACATGCCAATTGCTCCTAGCTCAGCGGATTGTCAAGATCACAGCACATCTGCAAGTAATTTCTAAATTTGTGGGGGTTTTCATATTGGGAAGACAAAGGACAGCCTAAAAGAAGAAGCAAGCTATAACCAGGCTAAAGCATAGTTTCATGGTTTAGCCCCACTCAGCAACCAAGCACCGCAGCCACTCACTCCCCCCTGGTGGGACGGGGGAGAGAATTGGAAGAGTAAAAGTGAGGCAACTCATGGGTTGACATAAAGACAGTGTAATAGGTAAAACAAAAGCTGCGCGTGGAAGCAAAGCAAAACAAGGAATTCATTCACCGCTTCCCATGGGCAGGCAGGTGCTCAGCCATCTCCAGGAAAGCAGGGCTCCATCACGCGTAACGGTTACTTGGGAAGACAAATGCCATCACTCCAAACATCCCCCCTTCCTTCTTTTTCCCCCAGCTTTATATACTGAGCATGACGTCATATGGTGTGGAATATCCCACTGGTCAGTTGGGGTCAGCTGTCCCGGCCGTGTCCCCTCTCAGTTTCTTGTGCACCCGGCAGAGCACGGGGAGCTGAAAAAGTCTTTGACCAGTGTAAGCGTTACTTAGCAACAACTAAAACATCTCCACATTATCACCGCTGTTTCCAGCAAAAATCCAAAACAGTGCCATACTAGCTACTACGAAGAAATTTAACTCTATCCCAGCTGAAACCGGTACACTTAGTTAGGATAGACTAAAGACAGAATACATTAAGAAATCAAGGGAGGAAAAACAAAGAACAGATTTGGAGCTTTTAAAATCCAAGTGGGAAATGAACGACAGTAAGTCATGAAGAATAAAGAAAACTTTTAAAATAAAAACATTTACACCTATGTGGCAAAAAGGGGGTTAAAACTCAGTGCATAGTTTTTCCATGCAAAACCGCATAGAGGTTGTCATTAATTGTCATTAATACTCTAGTAGAGTATATACATGAAAGTGCATATAGGCATTATTAATTGATGAGCAAAATATAAGACAGGGAAGCCAAATTGTTTTGGAATTACAGTATCTTTGGGGATTAGCACTCTAACCTGCCTTAAGGAGAAGATGAGATAGGCAAAACAAAAATATAAGGATTAGTGTCTATGTTAATATAGTAGGAGGGGTGAATGAATGGGTGACAAATAACATAAACAGAGTGGGACATGTACTAAGCTTGGATTTGATTGCTACAACTCACAACTAGGTCTTAGAAGACTCCAATGTTTTATATTGCTTCCAGAAGGAAAAGTTCTGCACAGATGGATATTACTGCAAGGCTGAAAATGGTCAAGTCCTATTTTACATTTGGGTTTGGAACATCTTATCAAAATAAGTTTAAACTGTTAATTATTTGAAAGCTTTGTCACATACAAATATTTCCAGCATTTTCCTAGGGGTATTATGAACTTAACTCAATAGGTGAAGCCTCTCAAATTACTATCTTTTATCCCTAGTTCTAATCTGTTTTAGCATGGGTTTTGTGACTTGTTATTCAGAGTTTGCAAAAGATTACTCAGTGATGAGCACAACATAAATGATAGATGTTTAAGACGAAAGATCTCTACCAGTTTATAATACTATAAATCTATAGGGCAAATGTATCTACACAACTAAAGCTTCTCTTTTTACTTCTTCATTCAGCAAACTACCGATACAGCAATTTTTCTAGAACTGTGTAATTAGCAATACAATAGCAATACAGCATCTGTGTATTGTGTAACATGGGAATCTGAAGAGAATCAATAATGGGAGATTTGGATACATAAAAATGACACACCAGTAGAAAACAAGGCATAAGCAAAGTTTCCTGAGGATAGATTATTTAAATGTGTCATAAATAGTAAACACTTCTGATAATTAGGAGGAAAATGAGAGTGAACTACTATGGTTTCCTTGTTTTCCACCATTACCTTACTAACCTGCTTGTTTTAAGACGAAATATTTTAATCATATTGTTTCCTTCAAAGCTACTTTTTGCTATGTTTTAATAAGTTAATTTTATTTTATTTTCATGCTGACTGTTGTCTTTACAATTGGTTTTGGCTTCTTCACCTTTTTTGTGATTTAATTGAAATAATTTTCCAACAAACTAGTACCTAGTACTAGTACCTAGTATGTCTGAGATGTTCTTGTTCTGCTTTGAATCTGTTTAGGACACAACATTGCTAAGTATCTACAACATCTTGTCCTGACATTTCTAATGTAATTGGCACCAATTAAAAACCTAAACCTGTGAGTTCTGAATGCTCCAAAACTCCTGTTAGGTCACCTGATTGAATATTGTGTTACTTTCTAAAAGATTTGCATGTAATGAGGTTATAAAAATATTATTTCTCTTGGTTTTGTAATATATTTCACATGTTCTAATAAACACCCAAATTAGATATTCTATAAGAAAATAAATTATAAAATGGAGGACTACAATAGTTTCAGATTCAGTATCAAAGTTCAAATAAGAAAAAAACAGAAATACATTGCAGAGGTATCAGCATGGTATTTTTTCTACAAGTACTATACAATTGTTATTAAAAAGCATGGATCGTATAGAAGTACTTTCTATGTTTAATAATGGGATAACCACCAAATGTGACCTTGTGAATTATTCATGAAACTCAATTTGACAGGATTAAGTTTTCTTGCTATCAAGTTATTGTACTAATTTTATTCTGAGCAGAAATGGTGCTTTTTCTATGTTGCTAATTTTACAAGAAGAAAATGTGGCTTGCAACATACCTTCGAATCCTGCTAGACCTGTAGGTTTAGAAAAACAGGATCTATGTTGCAAAGAGATTGAAGAAATCTCATAGATTAGTTCTGATTTCATTGAAAATGATCCACAATTTCACAGAGGAAATGAAGGAAAAGTAAAAACACCTCAGAATTTTATTCTTGAGAGAACTGAGGAGAAACTAGACACAATTCACTTTTTTTAAGCTACATGTAATGTAAAGAGGAAGAGACGGAAATGGACTTGGATTGCAGACAGACTGATTTGCAGGCAAATTTTGATGCAATTAAAAATAATTTTCAAATAGAACTGTTTAATGAAATGTAACTTTAAGGGTATTCCATAGAAAATTGTGTCCTAACATCAAAAAAACCCAGTCACCTATCCATTAGAACAGCTGAAACAGACCTTTTGTCGCATTTTTATACTATGAAAAGCCTTTTGTGGGATCACGGGGCCCATTCAAGAGGAGGTTGCTTGAAATTTTTAGGGAAATTTGAATATTTTTTTTCCTCTCACTTTAAGGCATAACTAGTCATGTTTTTAATTCACTATCTGGTAATGCTTCAGGCTAGACCTAATTTTAAATTATTCTAACTGTAATTTCTAATAGTAAATAGGGACAACATTGGTATCAGCAGAAGCTGAGCAATGCTAGACAAGAACTTTTCAGTCAGTGCAGTTTTACTGAAATTCTTTGAGCCACCATAAATTTAAGCATATGAATGACAAGGCACATTCATTAGGTTAAGTAAAAGATCTGGGAAAACAGGACTTCTCTTCTAGACACATTTCAAAATATAGACACTAATTACAAAGGTGGACCAAAGAAATTAAAATTTAAAAGAGGGTAGGAGGAACTCAACATAGAACACATTAAATTTATTAACTTTGGCAATGCTTTCACTTCCAGGGTGAAGCCTGTATGCATAAAATACATTTTTAAAGTTGTTTGACCAAAATTACCCTCTCTTTAAAACACGGTTTTTACTCAATGGCAAAAGAAACTTTAGGGTAGCCTTTCTGCAATAAATGAGTATAAGAGAACAAACTTCCTTATAAAAATGTCCTATTAAAGCAATCAACAAAATACTTGAGATATTTAAAGTGCTAAAATATTTGCTTTTAAGCAGATTAGACACAGCCAGGAAAAAATTCCTCTCTGTACAGAGAAACCACAGCGTGTGATTAGATCAGTGTAAAAAGGGCTCCTGGCAGGCATACTATCACTGCTCTGGAGCACTGACTGAAGGCATGCCCAGCATAATCCCTGTGCCTGAGATCCTCAGCTGCCATCATAGGAAAGAAACATATAAAAAAGAGCAGCCTGAAGGCTCCAAAGGCTAACCAACACCAAGGAACACCATACATGTGAGCAGACTCAGTGCTCATACTCTGCCATCTTTACGTGCAGGTTGTTGCAGTCTGGCTCTGGATTAATGACTAGATTCCTTTTCCACACATCTCTTTCTAGCAAACGTGAAAGGAAACTAGCAGGCAGCTACTAGGCTTTTCAGGAGAGAGTATGTAATCCTATATGCCACAAAGCACATTTCCCTAGGTGGTCTAAAGCATTGTAAAAAACATTAAACTGTAAGGGCTCTGTTGGCACTCACAAACTTCAATAAAAGTACTTTACAAAGTGCCTTAAACAGATTTGTACAGCAGTCTCAAAAGCCAAGTCCTTGTCGAGTCCAAATTTGCAGACTAATTTCTTTTGCCCCAACTTAGGTTTATTACTTAAATTACTTTGCATATATTTGATCACTTCAGCTTTTAAAAGATCATCAGAAAGACTTGTCAGCAACATTTTGTGAAGACAAAAGAGGGAAGGGAATAGCATATCACTTGCCATATGGACTGACTTAATTACAATTGAAGATATAAGATTTGGATATAGATTTGGCATGCTTGGTCCCGCAGGTCAAGCTCAGCTGCCTAAGGCCAGGTCCATGTAGATCTAGGCACTTTTCCTCTGAATACATAATACTATGGAGTGTAGGGACCCTGATATACCCAGCTTTGTACAACTTATTCACATTTATGATAAGCTTTCTATATTGCCTTATTTAGCACACTTCAGAGGTTTTATATTAAATTCTTTATGATTATCAGTAGTCATCTCATGATTATACTAGTTCCTCTAATATGATTTTCCTAGAGTTCCAATGATTTTATTAGATCCTACACCCTGAATTGTTTAAACTCTTTGCAAGCACCAAGATTGCTTTTTTGGCTACTTCAATTTCCTTTAACTACTTCTATATTTACAGAGTTTAATTCATATAATGACCTATGGTACTATCATATTGATTTGCCAGACAGAGTTTCTTAATAGGTCTAAATCAGCATGATGGATTACAGGAGGTATAGAGCACAATAAAATAAAATCTCTCTTCCAGATAAGGTAAACTAATCTATTGTGTTCAGTTTCATATTTGGGATCTAGATTTATTTTTTCTATGATCATAAAACAGAAACCGGAATTTGTAATGTATGCCCCAGCTTTCAAAATTCAACTATAAAGTTATTTACTCACAGTCCAGCAATTCAGGAAAAAATTCAGGTGTAGAAATATGACCAAAATCCCAAGTTATCCAATACTATCCTGAACACCATACCTAAAGGCCTCTCTAAAATCCATCTGATTATTGTGACAAAGAAATGTAATAAAAACCTCTGTTAGGGTTAAAAAAGATCATGGTACAGCCAGAAATTACCTATTGGCATCTTAATAAGCAAGTGAATACAAAAATACATTGAACAGGGTAAAGGGATAAAAACACATTAGTTGAATGATTGTCTTCATCTTATTTCAAACAATCACTTTCATACCTTGTGAGGTAACACTCTTATTTACAGCAATTCCAGTTAATTACCTAACAACATGACTATTCTTCAGTGTTGGAGTCTGTTTAACAGTTCAAACTGTAGTCACAGAATAATTTACATTAGGAAGGACTTTTGCAAGTGGTGCTGACCAACCCTTCTGCCTGAAACAGGACCACCTTCAAAGTTAGACAAGGTTGCTCCTGTTAAGTTTGTAGAAGCTCCTCAGCCCCTGTCAGGGCAACCCAGCACAGTGGTTGAGTGCCTTTATAGTGAATTTTTTAATCCTTACTTAACCAGAATATCCTATGTTGTTCCTCTTGTGTCTAGCCTTATGCAGGACACTTCCATGGAGAGGCAGGTCCCTCTTCTTCATAACCACCTATTAGAAAGCTAAAGACAAGCAAAAAGGTTTGGTCTTAGCCCACTCTTCTCCAGGCTGATCATACCCAGCACCCTTAGCCTGCCCTCATATATAATGTGCTCCAGCCCTCAAATCATTTTGATGGCCCTGTGCTGCAGTTGTTTGGTTTGTCAAAGTCTTTCTTCTACTGGGAAGCCACACAATAATTAAGATGCCCTCTCATATGTGCTGAATCATGGAGAATCATGTATTCTTGTTGCATTCACTATCGTGTGTATGTGTGTGTTTGTACATATATATTATCTATGTATACGAAGGTCTATATATATACATATACAGAAATATTAAATAATATATACATACATATTCACACACACACAACAGTGATGTCAGTATTCAAAGATCAATTTCTGGTGATCAGTTTTCCAGAGGACATCCATTTAATGTTTAAATTGTATTACTGTTGGCATCAAAAACTATCCTTGAGAAATTAAGAAAAAAAGGATGATGATATTAGAAAAGACTAACAGATTGCTAAAGGGATTACTAAGGTCTAGAGACTGCAGAACTCATTACACAGAATCTTTAGTTAAGCATAAAGCACATCAAGGATTGGACTCTGCATACTCTGCATACTACCTTAACAAAGCATGCATGTGCTTAAGGAACTGGAGGGATAGATGGACCTGTTTGCTAAAATGGATAATTGTAGGTGATAAGACTTATTCTAAGAGGGTCTGACTCTGGGTCCAAATAGCTTTAAGGCCTTCAGTTTAGGAATGCAAATAAGAGGTCAGGCTAGTAGTAACATCCAGGGGAACTGAACATCTGAGAGTAACTATAGGGTTCTCTTTAATTGAAGAAAGAAGACTTGTTCAGTTTCTTTTCTTCCCCCACTCCAGTGTTAAGAGGGTCTGGCTGCCCTGTTTTTCCATCAACAGAAAATAAAATATATTTTTAAGTTTGAAGTCTGTATTGTTATGACATTCATTAACCTGACTAAGAGGAGGCACTGATGTCATATATTTCTATATCAAGAATTTACTGATCCTCTATCTTCTGATCTCCTCCCGCTGTTACTGTTACTGTTACAAATTACTGAGAATACACTGTTTCTACTGGAGTCTCAAAGCAAATCAAGCACAGGGCGTAAATTAAGTATTCTGTAATGGAGCCCTCAAAGTTGTCCTAGCTCCTTAAAAGCAGATTTATAAAGTCATGAGCCAATGGACAAGGAATCTCTGAAGCTGCCAGTGCCAATACATTGCAAGGCTGTATTTCAGATCCAAAAGCTAACACGGCAAACAGGATACACAAGTGATATTATTCTCCTGAAAGGGCAGGATGCTGTCATTACCTGATGGCATCTTGCCATGTTTCTGGGACTTTTAAATCCCTCTAAATGGAGGAAGTACAATTTTGAAAGAAATATGGCAATGAACATGTCTCTGTGGCTGTGTGAGAGACACTTATCAGTGGTACTTAAGATATTAATTAGCAGTCTAAACTGAATTTCCTGTAAGAAGATCTAACTACAAAACACAAGTTTACCAGACTTCTTCTCTACCAAACATAATTTTTAAAGATTTCTCATAGTAATGCAGGCAGGGGTAAAAGCTGGGAGTGTTTCTTGCTGGTTTTCCATATCCTGGAATTTTAGGGTAAATTAATAATATTTATGTAAAATATATTCCCTTAGAAAGAACAATGAAGAATACATTAAGATGCTGTTTCAAGTTATATTACTATAGCTGTAAAGTGTTTCAAAACTATTTCTGTGATTTGTAAAATTTAAAATGAAGTATCCTTATTATAAGTGTCTGTTTAACATACTTACAATTTCTGCATAGCTTCATATAGCTTACACTCAATACAGAATGTAACTTGTATGTTTATGAAACGGTCTGCAGAAAGTTATTGCATTCTGACAGGATTTACATTTGGGTCCACATTCTTAATAGCAGGAGGCATTAGCTACATTAACATGTAAATGAACGCATCAACTTTCCAAGCTTTCTCTAGCAACAAAGCTTTCTTTGTATGCTATTTAAGAGAAGATCTCTACTTACATACTATTTGTGGGCTCTCCAGATAAAAGCTTTTAAAAGGTGTTTATTAATAACATTGATGAAATATTTTGATGTTTTTCATTATATATTTTTGCAAAATGTGGGAAAGAAAAACTCTTGCTTGAGGTACTTTCTCCTTTCCTCCCTCCACCTTTCTCCTTCCAGCACCCCACCCAAGAAATGGGGAGCACTTGCGTGTTTTTACTTTATGCAGCCAAATTTTCGAAATATTTAAAACCCTACTGATGAATGCATTCAATAAATTTAGCAACAGGATAAATGAACAGAAAACATTAAAAATGCTCTCGCTTTACACCTACACTGTGCTCGCTTTTGGCACAGAAGTTAAAAACCCTTCCCAAAATGAAAATTATTTTCTTTAAGAAACCAGAAAAGATTCATACTTTTAAGTTAGCAACAAATGGCAGCAATAAATGAAAGGGCAGTGAGTCTTTCTACTTCTTTACCACTTGAGTTCTGGCATTTTTTATTCACTTAATATTCCTGATAAGATAGGAGTCTCTGCAGCACTCACTTTATGCAGCAACACCAGTGCTGCATCAAATGACTATAAAATTGTGTGAAGCTCCATTGACTCCTACAGAATCTGAAGGGGTGGAAACATCTGTCCAGTCAGATCAGATTAAACTAGCTTTACCAAAGCAAAAATGTCAATGACTTAAGAAAGGACAATTTGCAGTATATTCCACCTGATTCATCTGACAGCTGAATGAATATTATGGAAGCTACTTATCAAACTGTGTTTTATCGCCAGTAGAAAAATTTCTACACATACCAATTATAGTTGATAGATCTATTGATCTTGCTAAATTGATGAGATTAACATAATGACTACATTTATTGCAGAATGTTGGTACAAAGAAGTTTTAAAATATGTTCCAAATCTGTTACCTGTTAAGAGGTGACTCCGATAACTTTGTATTGCTGGTCCTTAGAACAATAATTTACCATATTTATTTATTTATTTTTTAAAAGAGGATTTCATTCTGAATGGAGTGTCCATATGCATTATAGAGAAACACAAGAAACAGTGGAAGTGAATCACCCCTGATTATATTTATATGCAGATTTAGAAAGAGACTTCAAGGCATTAATTAATTTATTTCCACAACATTTTGTTGTGCATATCCCAAGGCCTGACAATTACATTGAAGCAGAGGATAACATCCACCTGTACTTTTATATTAATATGTAAATTAAGCAATTACATTTTTGTAGATAGCTAACAATCACAAAATGGAAGGGAACTTAAATTCATTTATTCAGCTACACATTTCAACACAGAATATTTTCTGATTATTCAGAGTACAAGTGAACTATAGTTCTGTTCAGTTCATGCAGGCTATTTGGATTGGAGAGTAATGTACACAGAAGTAAAGTGATGATGTGTATACTTAATCCTTCCCTATGGTGAGGAAATAAAGGAAACTTAGGCATGCTTTTGTTCCTTCTCCTTGGTGCTAGCTAAAATATAATAGACTTACAAAAGACATAAGTAGAAGAAATTAGAAGTAATTTCTAGACAATCTAAATAACATCTAACCCTGGTCTCCAGTGAAAAATAAAAAGGAGTGACCTGGGAGCCTGTTCATAAGAATAATTCTGAGTCTGCAGACTGCCTTGGTTACAGAATCTGCCTCCAGGCAGGCACTTCTTCAGGTACTTCCCATCACACTGATGACCATTTCCCTGTTGGAACTAATGAAGCTAACTTTCAAGTTCTTCTGTTTATTATAGAGCCATTTAGCTCCTTAATTAGTTTAACAGCTTTCAAATTACATTTTGGAACCTGACTACTTTCAGCTACCATTAAACACCCAAACAGGGCAAATAATTTAAGGCAGTTTTTTCCATTACCAGTAAAATCATCGAATCATAGAATGGTTTGGGTTGGAAAGTGCCTTTAAAGGTCAACTAGTCCAAGCCCCCCACAGTGAGCAGGGACATATTCTACTAGATCAGGTTGCTCAGGGCCCCATCCAACATGACCTTAAATGTATCCAGGGAGGGGGCATCTATTACTTCTCTGGGCAGCCTGTTCCAATATTTCATCAGAATATATCTAATATATATTAAGACGTGTCATTCTAACATGACCAACATAAATAGATAAGCTTAAAGAAGTGTGATCACAGAAAACGTAAAAAGTTTTGGAAATTTTAAAAACGTTATCTTCCGTGATAAAAAAAAAGTAAATCATCAGAACTATTGATGAATCAGCAAAGCAAGAAACAAACAGCAGATTAGATTAGATTAGTAGGAAAGCATTTTTCTTAATAGTTCAAGTAATTTATTTAATCAAAAACTGCCTTTCAAATTGAAGTTATTAAGAAAAAAAATCCAAATATATATTTATCCTACTCCCCCCCAAAAAAATTTGCAGGGTGTGCAATGATTATTTGTCTAAACTGAGGGTTTTCTGACAAATTGTTCTTCTTAATTAGTGCTACGGACAAGTTCCTACAACTGGAATCTCAGAAAACCTCTAAAGAATTGAACAATACCTAATGAAATATTAACAGCTCTTTTATTGATTTTACTTTGGATCAATTTTGCCTTTTCTGTATATGAGATTCATAGTGCAGATCATAAAAATGTGCCCTTATTAAAGGTTTTAATATTGAAGTATCCCATATTTTAATTCCTAGAGATTCATACTGTAAATCAGAAAATAAAAATGTGCCCTTATTAAAGGTTTTAATATTGAAGTATTTCATATTTTAATTCCTAAGGCAATGGTACTTTCCTTACAGAATAAAGAAAATCCATAAAATAATATTTTTACGTTTCCATTTAAAACCTTTTTCTTCATGTCCCCTTATGTGACAGCACACTAAAGAGAAAGACACAGATGGTGGAATCATGAAGGACAGTGTTCAAGAGCTGTGTTATCTCCTCTAAGGAATGTGAAAATATATTGAGCTGAAAAAAAACCCAAAGGAAGTCCCCAAAGGATCCCTGGTATCCTCAGGTACTCTAAGAAAACAGGAGAAGTGTCAAAGAAATATAAAAGAATTCATTCTAGGCTTCTATTAAACTCCCATTTGTTTCCAGTGAGGAGGTTCAAGATTTGTATTTTTCTCAACCACAAAACCAATGGTCCAGGCTTTATCAGACTGTACAAAATGGGACATAACTGTGTGACTGAAACATTATTCACAACTCCACAGAAAAGCATTTAAATTTTCTCCTTCAAATTTGGATTATGTGGAGCAGTTGTCATCCCACTTTCAAAGACGGCCTTTGCAGAAAGGTGCATACACTGAGTCCATTTGCAAAATCTGGGAACAGCGTTCGCTTCCATGGATCACAAAGAGCTTTATGTCCTACCCTTCAGCTTTCAAGCTATCTGGCAGTTTAGTTGAATGCATATTAACATTCTTTTAAAGTCAAAGAGTACTTAAAGTTTGTAATTTTGTCCAATTATACTACTTTCTAATTCAGTTCTAATTAGCTATATATAATGACCTCTAATCCTTCTGTTAATTAACTCAGTCTCTAGGTGAAAAAGGTATTTACTTTGATGAAATTGAATTGTTTTTTTAGATCTATTTCTCCCCCTCCATTTTTGTGTTTTCTTCAACACCTACAGGTATGCTTAAGTCTCTTTGTTGGTACGCTGTTACCTTAGCAAATATTTTTTATTGACATAAACAGGACATTGATTTTTAGTCATCCAGAGTTTTACCTTTTAATGTAAACTACAAACTAAAATTTCCTGGATTAAATCAGTGATTATGTATTAATTTATATACTGCTGTAAAACATACATTCATTTCATGGTGACAGAAACTATATACATTTTGATGTGTTTAATATCCAAAATATCCATGGTGGAATTGGATCTTATAAACAGGCGAAAGCTTCCCTCATCCTCTCAGAAATTTATTTATGCTCTTTAAGGACTTGACTTTTTTTTAAGTAGCAATAACTATATCTAGTACATCAGCAAGGGGTTAAAACAGCATAAGTACATACGTGCTACGCTGTGACTGATTACAAGCATTTTTGACTTGCTGTGTCAGACATGAAATGTATGCTGGCTCTATACAGGTCATAAAAATAAAATACAGCTCTTACTTCACCAAGTATAATATCTACAATGTTACCCCAGAGTCTCCAGTGCCAATATTTGTACTGTCATCTCTTGGAGTGGGGGGAAATTAACACGTGGGTCTGACTCTCATTCAGCTGTGAGATGCAGAAGATTTTGATACTGCCTTGGAGAATATCATGACACCCATGCTATTTTTGATATTTTGACACTTCCAGGACAGTGTGGCTCAGAACATTTAATGCCCATCACTAATGTGTAATCAATATCTACATCACCTTCCCTGCAAGGCTGTTCCCAGAAGCTCCAGCTGGATGAGACTTGAAATAGCATACTTTGCAAGGAAGGAAGGTATTTTGGCCTTTTGGCCTTTCTGATTTTTAAGAAGCTTATTAAAAATCAGCAGGAACTCTTAGTCAACTATATGTGAACAAGAAGCCTGAATACCTCTCCAAGTCAAGGTGAGCTGAAATAAATCACCAGAGACGATGGCTGTAAACAGCTGTCACCACTCCTGTTAAGTAATGGACAGGGGAAGAGGCTTTATGAGCAGCGTTTAGTGGTTTAGTGAACAGTTATTTCATATACTTTTGAAACACACTTTTAATACTTTAATTCCCAGGCTCTAAGAGGACTTGCACCCATTTAGAATGGAGCGGCAATCAGGGTCAATTGGAGATTGTAAAGTCCATAAGCAAAACAGAACTGAGGTTTCCACTGACTTACTTTTGCACATGGGGGATACTCCTGACATCATTTCCTTTGGAAGAAGATGTCATTGCCTACTGACACTTGAACAAGCAGTTACAGATTCTTTCCCTGCCATCCACCAACCCGCTTTCCCCCGATTAGGAATTTGCTGCAGACTTCAAAGATTTGTAGGATAAGCTTCTTTTCCAAAAGGGATTACTCTAACTGCCATATCACATGGAAGCTGGAACTGCCTTTCAATCTGCTATTAGACATATTTCCCCAGTAGATATATTTTATTGGCATTTCCTAGTCTTCAAAGATAAAGATAAAATATTTATAGATACTATCATTTATAGGAGCCTAAATGAAATAACGAAACCTCATGATAACATGTTTTCACAAAACAAAAAGGCATTGCTTGCTTATATTTGAAAGCACACTATGCCCTCTTTTCCAAATGCAAGCAGCTGAATCTTGGAGACTGGGTGGCCATTGCATTTAGCCTTATTAGAAGTTATTCTAGTCATCTATTTGTTTGAAATATAGTCGGTTGGAATTCCTGTTTATTTGTTCCACCTGCCACTGTAAGTAGTGAAAACACTACAAACTGACATAATATGAACAAATACTGGTATTTATAAGTGCCGTAAGAGCAAATATATGTAATAACCAGTCAAATGTAATTTGTATATTTGTAGTTTGAGTTGCCCTCCTTTCAGAAAAAAGATTGTTTGAATCAGTTTCCCACTTCAGACAGTGTGTTTCAATGAATGCTGACATTGTTATGAATGTGGGTATTCTGTTTTGCTGAGGATGGCAGCAGCTGTTAATTAAAATGAACTATTCTAATCAATATTTAGTCTCTTCTCTCTTAAGTTTAGGATCAGTCTGGCACAAGGGGTGCAGGGAATACTATTTTATTTACTAGAACTTTGCTGAAGTGGGATAGGGAAAGCAATGGCCAGATTTGGAAATAATTGCACAATTTATTTAAAGCTGTGTTTCACACACATTTTGGATCTTTCGGTGTTCTTACCTCTGCCACTTTTTTCCTAGGAGCCCCAACTCTCACTGCCTTGAATTCAAACTCAGCATCAGACTAGCAATGCTTGCCTGAAATTTGGATGGCTCCTTCTTACAATTTGGCCAAACATCTAGAGCAAATATATATGAAACATTTCTTAGGCAGGTGTTGTATATGAATGTGGAGCCCCACTGTGCTATAGGCATGGTGTCAGCAACCCTTGGTCAAGCTTCTGCAAGCGTATCAAGCCTCTGCCAGTGCAAACTGAAGATCTGCCAGAGTTAACTGTTGTGCCAGTTTATTATATAAAGCAAGCCAATATTTCATAACCTCAAGAGCATTTTCTTTCCACTTAATAACATTGTACAGAAAAGTATCTACTGGAGCAGTGTTACATTAGCAGATTTTCAGATGCTTGTTTATTTATAGGAGGCCTGGGGCTTCCTTTTATAAAAGGAAGGCTAGTATAAATGGATTTTAAAGTGGAGTAAAGCAATGTGGGTTTAAACAAGACTTCTTGAAATGGTGAGAGAAAACAGTCATAACAAAGACCTTTCCAATATTTTATTTGTGTGCTTGGCTGAGGACACAGCTTTGTCACTGGGATGGTTTAACAACCATAACTTTTCCCACACCATCCATTACCTGATTAAAGATTCTGCTTACTAATTTACTTAACTGCAGCATCCATTTTAAAAGTTTATTTGATCTTTCCATTCTTTTTCATTTATCTGTCACTATTAATAATAAGTAACTACACCTTACACTATGCTTTGAGTCAATTTTATTTTGAATCAAAATTATTTTAGATTTCCAATTAAAGTTGGTAATTGTGCCAGTAAAATCCAATGTCTACAAATATTCATTGTTAGTATGTATCCTAGGATGTGTTGAGAAACAAGAAAAATATCTCTGAAAAGACTTGAGGCAGAATAAAATATCCAAACTCTAGTTTGGATTTTACATTTTGAAAAAAATTTTAAAACTTTTAAATCTTACATGCATTATGAATGTTTACTGACAACATTGTTTCCACTAACATATAATATCAAATTTATTCATTACAGTTTTTTGAAAAAGAATACTCCTGAAATGCTATTTTGCGCTCTCTATAATTGCAAGAAAGCTATAACTATGGTTAAAATAACAGATTTGATGTGAGATATTTCCAAATACAGAATGAGTTTTAAAGGTCATGGGTAAATAAAATAAAAAATATTTTTATCTAAGAATCCTGCCATGAAGCATTAAATATGGCTCAGATTCAAATTTCCATTACCGCAGCATTGAATGAATCTCTAAACTAGGATGTTAATTTTAGTTGAGTGTTATACATATAATGTAATTCTGAGGCTATTTGCACAGTGACCTAATTTTTTTTTCTAGTAAGATACAAAAGCCTAATTACACCATAAAATAGTGACTTTTTTCTTTCATCTACAGTGACATCTTCCCTACTGTATTCCCTCTGTTTTTTCATTTTTACATGTTTCTTTCTCACTTGTAGGAAGACAACTGCTAGTTTGGTGCAGCCATCCACCGAGAACAGCTCCTGCGTATTTTAGGGTACTCACTGTAGCACAGGGGTGGGGCACAGGGGACTCCTGCCCTCCCAGGTCATCTGCTGTGTTAGAGTTTCCTGTCAAGCACTTGTTATCCTCCGACTAATCTCAAACTTGGCTTGCTTCATCCCATTTTGTCTTGCTACCGACACAAGTCTTAAATTGTCAGCTAGTAAGTTGTTTCAAAAGATTGTCCTTCCTGCAATCCTTACGCTTTCTAAGTCTGCTATTATGCAAGTAATAATATGCAGTTTTATAGTCTCATTTTACTGTTCAATTTTCAAAATTATTTCAATAAACTAAAGGCTATTGAATTATTTTGGAAGCAATTTACATTGCCATATAATTCTGTAGCAGGTCTGCTGCATAAATTAGGAAGTCATGCCACATAATTTAAGTCTAAAATGTTCTACAGTACCAGGAGTCTTGATATTACTTTGTTAATTTCATGAGCAGAAAACATTTCACTCTCCACCTAGCAGCATGCATAGGATCCTGATGAATTAAATGTCAGCAAGTTGGAAGTTAGTTTCTGCTAATGACATACAAATCTGGCCTCCAAGTGTACAGCATCATGGATATTTTCTAAATCACCACTTTCATCCAGAGAACAATTTTGTATACATAGGATTGTAGGGGAATAGACAGGGATCGGCGACCGGAAGATTACGGGATGTGACGGAAAGATAGACTCCTCCCCATAGGAGTGGCAGGAACAGGAACCGCAAGAGCTATATAAGCGTGTGACGCAGCCAAATAGACGGACATTTGGATCCATCATATTGGTGTCTGTGCATCACTGTCCCCAGGGTGGGTAGAGCCCTGTGTCCCGGAGGTATGCGGCCCAAGATAAGTTCTCCCGTAGAAGCGTACAGCTACATAGGATGTCTCTTGCTCTTATTTCCTTTGACAGGATGCAAGACAGGTATCCTGTCAAAGACTTCTCATTCCTATTAAAGCCAAAATGAAGTGAAAAGTTAAAAAGGAATTTTTGAGGATGCATGCCTCAATGTCCTCTGTGAAGTCATGACTACTGAGTTATGAGTTAATACTGAATATCAGTGTAAACAGACCACAGCTTCCAGGATATCAGCTCATAAATTTGCTTTATCACATGAGATTCCAGCTTTTTATCCCACGATGTAGTGCATACTGACCAGCCAGGCAGGAATAAATCAGTTTTCCCCTTTCCCTGTTATGCAGCTTTAGTTGTTACAATAATCAGAGGATCATAGAATGGTTTGGGTTCGAAGGGACGTTTAGAGGTCATCTAGTCCATGCCCCCTGCAGTGAGCAGGGACATCTTCAACTAGATCAGGTTGCTTCGAGCACCATCCAACCTGACCTTGAATGTTTCCAGGGATGGGACATCTACCCCTTCTCTGTCCCAGAGCTTCACCACTCTAGTCATAACATTTCTTTCCTTTCATCTAGTCTAAGTCTACCCTCTTTCAGTTTAAAACCATTGCCCCTTGTCCTATCTCAACACGCCCTACTAAAAACTCTGTCTCCGTCTTTATTACAAGCCCCCTTGAAGTATTGATAGGCCACAATAAGGTGTCCCCAGAGTCGTCTTTTCTCCAGCCTGGACAACCCCAACTCTCTCAGCCTTTCCTCTTAGGAGACGAGTTCCATCCTTGTGATCATTTTTGTGGCCCAACTCTGGACGTGCTCCACCAAGTCCATGTCTTTCCTGTACTGAGGACTCCAGAGCTGGATGTAGTACTGCAGGGGGGTCTCACCAGGGCAGAGTAGAGGGGCAGAATCACCTCCCGCGACCTGCTGGCCATGCTTCTTTTGATGCAGCCCAGGATACAGTTGGCCTTCTGGGCTGCGAGTGCACATTTTTGGCTCCTGTTCAGCTTTTCATCCACCAGTACCCCCAAGTCCTTCTCTGCAGGACTGTTCTCAATCCCTTCATCCCCCAGCCTGTACTGATATCGGAGGGTTGCCCTGACCCATGTGCATCACTTTGCATTTGGCCTTGTTAAACCTCATGAGGTTCACATGGGCCCCCTTCTTGAGGTCATCCCTGTCCCTCTGAATGGAATCCTGTCCCTCAGGTGCATCAAGCACACCACTCAGCTTGGTGTGGTTGGCAAACTTGATCCCAGTATGTCTGCACTCGATCCCAGTATGTCATTGATGAAGGTATTAAACAGTACTTGGCCTAGTACTGACCCCTTAGGGACAGCGCTTATCACTGATCTCCATCTAGACGTTGAGCCATTGACCAGTACCCTCTAGATGTGGCCATTCAACCAATACCTCATCCACCAAACAGTCGATCCATCAAATCTGTATCTCTCCAAGTTACAGAGCAGGATTTTGTAGCAGACTCTGTCAAAGGCCATAGTATCATGATTGAATATCTTAATGTTTGTAAAAGGTGTCTTCAACATTTCAAATATCCAGTAACTTATACAGAAATTGCTGTCCTTTCTGATGGAAGAAATAGCAGAACAGTTACTTATTACTCTTACTGACAGGACAAAAAGGTAAAAGAACAGATTTTAGTTTCAAGATAGGTAAAGCACGCCACAGTAATTATTAGATTACAAAACTTATTTTCCCCTAGAATGGCTGTTTCTTAAACTTTACTCTTTCTTCGCAGTGACTAGTCACTTAGTGTGTGAGGGACAAAAAGAAAATTAAAAAAAAGCAGAAGGAGGTTGCAAGCTAAGAAATTAGCGGAACAGGAACATGAAAACAGGCTGAGCTAGAATTATTAGAAGGTGAAAAAAATGGAAGATATCCACTTCCTGGGACATGGGAATAACAGAGATATTTCCCAAAGCTCCAAAGAATTAAAAGGGAATGTCTTACTCCTCAGTGAATTTTTTCCCCCGTAAAACAAGCTCACTAAATCTGCTGTTGACATTCAGCAAATCTAAAGCTATGGTAACCCACCTTCTCCCTGAGGAAAAGGTAATCAAAGTGAAAATGTATTTATTGTCAGAATCATAACTTTCCAGTTGAGTCTATTCCCCTGACTCCAAGTCCCAGTTTCCAGTCACAGACCCAGCTAACCTAGAGCTCTGCACCTGATCCTTGCCCGAGCACTCCAGCTCGCTCCCACCTTCCTTTCCAGCCCCTCAGGTTTGCTTGTGCACATCGCAGGAGAATCAAAACCTCTCTTACTTTTTTGAATATGGAAACTAGCTAGGAAACAGCCTCTTTTTCCTGGTTTACTACTCCTTTGTCCCTGTAGTGTTTCAGGTCAGTGTTTCAGTCCCTCTGCATTCAAGGCTTTCTCTCCTATATTAGTAACACCTGGAAGGGGAATAAACTATTTAGTTTCCAGAAGAGAAAGACCCTCTGTTCCATCTCTATTAGGAACATGCAGGCTTGTAGCTGGGCTGAAATTGCCATTCTGCCCCAGACCAAATACGCATAACAGGAAACAGCTATATTGGGAATTCAAAACCTGCAGTAGTAAGAGGTTCTTATTTAATGCCTATGAATTTCCATGTTTCTGAGGCACATAATTTAGCCCATCTGGGTACATTTTCACATGGACAGGAGGAAAAAATGGAATATGCTCCTGACAAAAATTTATTTATTCCTGCTCTAGACTATGGAAGGGCTAGCTTTCAGCAAAAATTAATAACAGCTTAATGTTCTAAATCATACAATATCTATGTATTTTCTTAGCTTTGTTTTTTGGGGTTTTTGGACTGAAATGTCATCAAAACAAAGCGTGCCTAGCATCAAAATTTTCTACATAAATGATGCAACATAAAACAAGTCCGTATAACAAATAATTGCAATGATCCACTGTGATAGGCAATGCTATCAAAATCCCCTGTTGAATAAATTATGAATGGATAAAATTTCTTTTTCAAAGGCTTCTAATTCCATTGAATTACAAGAGATTTTCACTGGAATGCTCTGAGGCTTTTACTAATGAAAATTGTTTAAACACATTTTCTCTTTCACAATATGGCTTAATGCTAAAATCTTTCAGAGACAGACTTGGATGAAAAGCTATGAAATACAAAAGAAATTATAAATTCAGCTAGGCTTAACGCTATTTTTAGGTCTGCTATAAAATAATCTAGTTTTTCAATCCTTAGAATATGATATGTCTTTAACTTATTTAATTACACCTTGTCTATGACCAGCTTCATAGTACATTTACAAACTTCTAAACTCAATTCCATTTACCAAGGCAAACTTTCCTTAAAGAATAAATGCTTTCTACCTATTTTATTCTGTCAGATGTAATGAGTATAGGCTGCTGCACTGCAAACTCAGATAATATTCTCTGAGCAACCTCATTCATGTCCTGAAGGGATCAGGCCTTTCTCAGAGAGAAAAATCATTTGTACTTTCTCCAACTTGAACTTTGTGCTGAGCCTCACCTCACAATCTGTTCTTGACAAATTATCTATTCTTTATTGATCACTTAGGACTGAAGATGTCAGAGGTGAACCTTTCCTGGGTTGCTTGTTTGTTTTGTTACTCTGAGCTTTTTTACCATCATTAAATATCAGCAATACAGCTTAACAAGCTGCCTGTTACTGACAGAACCACAGGGATATTTTTTGGATTCCAACTGTGTAGCCTAGGCCCCCAAATTTAAAGACAGCTGCCTTGAATACTCACTCCTCATAGCTCATTCCACATACATGGCAAGCATCCTGTAAAGGACAAAAAATACCGGGGGAGGCACTTATGGATTGCAAGTCTTCACCGTTATCTGTGATTTTATTAAGATATGATTAGATTTTCATAGGCACTACACAAAGTCACAGGAAGATAAGCATCTTCTAAAAGACATACCTTGTATTTTTAAGGATCTCTAATGCTCATAGAAGTTGGAGTATTGACAATATAACTTCTAAAATTATTTCTTCCTTCTTAGTTAAGAAGTATCACTGATATTAAAGGATGCACTGGTTACTTGAAATCTACCTTCTTTTAAATGAGGTTCATATGGTGAAAATCTCTAAACATTTTTGAATTATTTAAAACATTTCATTGACCTACTTTACCAAAGACTATATTAATGGGGAAAAATGACTTTTTTTCAGCTGAAGCCCAGTTACAGTGAAAACCCAAGGTAATTATTTCTGTCATCAACATAATCCCAAAAGGTGAGATTTTATGTGGTGATCAGACCTTTCTGATATTTTCACCTCACTGAGTTTTATAATGCTGTTATTCTTGTAAGCACTTTGTCCTATAAAATTAAAACCACAGCAACTAGAACCAACCAACAGAGACCAAGGGGACTCAAGAGACGTAAGCATATTATTCTATTGTTTTTAGTTTTGGGGGTAGTCCAAGTCATTTCAAGAGTAAAAGATAATGGAATGTAAGTAAACAACTTTTTTTTGTAAATTTGTATTAAGGATCTGAGACTCTAAATTTGGAGCCAAATTTTGATTCCCATCAAGTTTCAAGTGTGCTCAGACTGAAAGCTCTGAGCTGAACCCATTGATGGAAAAAAAATTGCAAATGAACACAAAGACCATGAAGCAAAACATGGCAAGAATTCAGCTAAAACAAGATGCAATAACACAGATGGATGAAAGGTACATGAACACAGCACAGATGGACCAAGTTCTGTTCAACTGCAGGAGGTTAACCCTCATTTGTGTTTTTGTTCATTTCAGTTAGATTTATCTAGAAATTAATCCCTAATATCACTGCTCTGACTTCAATGCAGTAAAATTACATAGTAAATCTGTATGAAAATTTTTTGATAGGTGGTATAGTCATTCAAGAATAATGTTTTGGGAAACTTGGAGTAAATCTACCCTCAAAAAAGTGCAAGAAACCCTGTATAAAAATAAGAAAATAATTTTTTCTGTAGTTTTAGGGGAAAAAAAAAATAATCGAAAAGCAAGAACTTTTCAGGGTCAGCATGAAATTCTTCCTTTTGAAGGAGCATTATCATTAAGGAATGACCAAGTTTAAGAGAAAAATGTTTAAACACCCCCTACCCATGACATTCTTATCCAAATGTGTTGACCCAAAACATTTACTTGGAAAAAAAAAAAAAAACAAAACCAAAAAAACCCCCACAAATTTCCATTGGGTTCAATGGAAACAATCCAGTAGTCCCCATCTAATCACATTCCTGACTATAAAAGCAAAGTTCAATTCTTAAAATGTTGCAGTGAAATACTTTTATTTTTGAAAGAAGAAAAAATCTGCTGAAACTATTAATGGATTTAGTATGAATTTAAACATAAAGTGCTTAATTACATACTGCAGTTTTATATGGTCTGATAGGCTTGGATTTATCCAATAATAACTCTCTCCTACCTCTTTTCCATGTCTCTACACTCTCAGACAAATCTACTTCATCAGGACAAAGAATATAAGGAGATTCTTCAAAACTTATCCGTTGACACAAAAAGGGAGTGATGAAGAAACAAATCAGCTTTCCAAATAGATAAAAATTATACCTTTGGACAGCCAAAAAGAACAGATTGAGGGAAAATTTTGGACGTCATGAACAGCAGCAGAAATATCTCTAAATGAATGTGCCTCAGGAATATAAATTATATTGCAGTTACAACACTCTTAAAAGGTGTAATAGACAATTTAACTACAATGTTATTGAAATACAAAAGCTATTGAAAGAGGGATTCATGAATCTGCTCTTAAAAAAACTAATTAAAATAAAAGAGCTGTAACAGTCTCTCCTTTAGAGAGACTAATAAAAGCGATGGGAAAACTTGAAGCACTCATTTTCATTTTTTGATGAATGAAAGTATATTTTAAGCCCTCTGCATTAGTCCTACCCTTCAACTAATCCTAATATTGGAGATAAGAGAGAGTTGTTTGTACAGGACATTTAATAGCTTTTGTACATTTGATCTGAGTACAGAATAAATCAGGGAAAATAACACAGGTTCCTACCACATTTTCACTGGTAGAAATGTAAACTAACTCTCTCAGTTTGAGCTGTGCCTTCTTTAACATCAGACCAAATTAAGAAACCTGTCTTCTAGATGGGTTTAATTCGGATTTATACCAGTATAACAAAACACATCTTGTTTGACACAAATCTTCTTACTCTTTCAATGCATCTTAATCTTAACTTACAACAATCCCATCCATTCTGTTCCTGAGCATCTCTAAGATTATCTGAAAAATGTGTTGTGTTTTTCAACATGGTGAGCCAGCCAGCAACTGATTAGAGATCTAATTTATTCCACAGATGATTTATAATAAGTCAGATTGGAAAGCAGGCCATTTCCAGGGTGACAAGCTAATGCATTACCACTGTGTAACCTTAGCCCACACAAGAATGTAATTTAGTTTTTAAAATGATAAATATCTGTATCTCCAAATTTGTACTAATTATCAAGCTAAAAGGTTCTTTCAGGCACTATGTTCTTTTATATTATAATATTTTATAAAATTGTAAAGGTGTAGATCACAGCACTAGAAGGGTTGAACCAATTAGAAACCAGACACAAGGTTAATGGGAGAATAAGTCCCCAGTTTAAAATGTTTTTTCTATTTTTTTGGGGAGACAAATATACTAAAAACAAGTACACTTATACTTCACACTAATGTTCTGCATTATTATAAGGCTAAGATATTGTACATAGGAGATCGCATATCAAGTTACAAGTAAAAGAAACCTAATCAGTGAAAGATAAACCAGGTCAGATGATGATGATTTTATAAGTTAAGGGACTGTTTTTCCCCATCTGAGTGGAAAACAAGGAAAATTAATTAGGATGTACAGCACAAAGATGGATCCAACTTGATTGATTTAAAATATGGTGATAAGAAAGGGATAGAAAGCAAGCTGAAAAGGGTAATGGGCCTCCCATCTATGTTACAAGATATATAACCAAAGAAAGAGACACCATCATGCAGTTACTCACCAACTTCTCTCTTTTTGCATTTCCAAAAGACAGCATAAGCCAGACAAAATATTCAGGGAATATATTGGAGCAAAGACGACAGCCAAACTCCAACCCCAGCATTCTGATGTCAGTTTTACCATCAACACCTTCAGCATCTGTGTCATGTGTTTGCCATGGTTTACTAATATGTGTAAGTACAGTGAAATTAAGTAACACTTCTAGTGTTATTTATTTAGCAGCTTCATTTCCCTCTTAGGTTAAAAGCATCTCAGGTAGTAAATCTATATAATAATTCAAAATATTTTATGTGTAATTGGGGAAAGGGAATGAGAATACATTTTCTACTTAAAAGCTGAAGCAGGAAGGAGCATGGTAGCAAAAGCTAAAGTAGTGATTTAGAGGGATAACCCAATATAATTTGATGCTAAATATTAACTGTACTGAAGTTATTGTAGAGTTTTACTACTGCAGCATCAGTAATTCTAGTTTTGTGCTCATCTACATTTCCCTTTGTAGCTTGGTCTTTCTTTCTGCAGCCTTAACATGAGCCTGCCATCAGACAGTTCCCTCTAGCTACAGTGGATCATTTAGAAAATAATGGACACAGGGATGCATGTGAAGTAGTGTTTTCTGCCCCTATTTAAAGTCCTTCAAAGTCTACTGAACACTTACCTGAAAGGTTAATGATTTGAAACAGCTGGTGGTATCATGGAGGTTTGGGGTTTTTTTGGTGGGTGTTTTGGTTTTTTTTTTGTATCAGCATTAGGGAAGGAAGACCATATTAGTCTCTGATCCATTCGTTTTAAAATATATGCATATTTTAAATTTAAGTACATACAACTGAATTGCACCTGTTTGGGATGAGCTGAGAAGACTGAGGGTATCTTTAGGAATCTGCAGATTGGGATAAAGTGCTAAGGCTAAGCAAGTTTTAACCATTTGGAATCCTGACTATTTCTTTGATGTAAAACACATTATGTTCAAGGATAAGCTAGAGATGATGATTTTTACTAAACTGAATTGAGATTTCACTGAAGAGCAACGATTGAAGAGATAGTTGGGATTTGAAAAATTTCAGACACACATATCAGGCAGTAAGTGAAAAGGAAAAAGGATCTGAAGATGCTCCTGTAACTTTGCCAGTTTTTTTTAATGAGGTGTTGCTAAGGTGTTGCAATGCTGAAAATAAATAAAACTTAAATTCTTTGATTTCATGCATGCTTCTGAATTTTCAAACCTACATGTTTTTCAGAAATTAGTGTTCAAATTCATTTTGAGGATGTCTTGTTCTTAATAATATTGTGATAAATAATACAGTGATGAAGCATTTTTGAAACTATTGAAATAAATTTTTCATTTGCTTTGATGAGATATGGACAATTTTCACTTGCTATCCTTTTTTTTTGTTTTGTTGTTTGTTTTTTTGTTTTTTTTTAATACAGTTAGTACTGTAACTTCCCCAGTTTTGGATGACTTGCACACTTTTTTGACAGGTTCCACTTCACACGTGGCATTACAGTGCAAGTTGTAGCTCTGTTTTGTGTGGATTTAATCTTGGGAAAAGGCTGTGCCCAGTATCCTATCAGTATCTCTGGGATAACACTGTCTGTCTGATTGCCACAAAAATTTGGCTTTGAAACAGTACGCTGATCACAAAACCTAGCCCTCTTTTCCAAAACATCAAAAAGGAGAGGGGAGGAAGGAACTGGAAACAGGTTTCATTCAACATCTACTTCAATTTTAAATTAAGAAGGGGAAAAGCAAAGAGAAGACCTCTCTGAAATGGTTTATTCCACAAACAGCACTACATCATCCCTCAGAAGACTTCACTAACTACAGGGTAAAACATGCCAGATGCAGTCTGTTCAGGAGAATCAAATGAAACTGGAAGAACTGTAGACAAGTGTAAGGTGCTGAGCACGCAGAAATTTTCACTTTTTTGTAATTTACTGGAAAGCAATAATAATTTCTTTTGCAAGACAAAAATTAAGCAAGACTTCCATTACATTTAACAAATATTTTTTGTCTTAAAAGTTAGATTCCCTGATCATGTGTCACTTAGCAGAAAAAATACCCCAAGATCATTAAATAAACATTATCAATACTTCTACATCTTAGGAAAGAAAAAAAGATGTAATAAAAAAAAAACCACAAACCTGCTCCTTGTCCCTTTATGATCCTTGTTGGATACGAATGTCTGGAAAATTCTGTTTTTTCTTTTACAGTAGTTAGCTGCATACAGACCAAATAATGTACTATAAAGAGCATTCTCAGTGCAATCCAAGTCTTCAAAAGAATTTAAAATCAAAATTAAAATGAAGGCATTTTCAGCTTGTCTTCATAACTTTTTGCAATCCTGTCCATATAGGTTAGAATTTCACCCAGAAAACACCTTTCTGTTTCTTTAAAAATGTAGGAAGACAAATCTGTTGCCTCATCCTGCCCATGATGTTCTTTGTATCCCTTCAAGGAACAGCCATCCATAAGATTTTTAGCAAGGAACACTTCAGCCTCTCTTCAACAAGGTCCCTCCATCCTTTCTCAGTAACAGAGCTTGTGGTGGTAAAACAAGAGGTAAAAATCCATGCACGTCTTTCTCACCTTTTACACACCTCCATGTAGCCAGTGATACTCACTCACTCAAAATCAAGTTTATTCAAAGCAAGTCTTTTGTTTTCTATTACAATTTCATGTTCAGCTTTTGCACTGGTTTAAGGATTTATCTTCATTTAGACCAACTTAGACTACCTGGTTTTTTGATACACAATCTTACTGCAAATCAAGAAAATAAAATATCTCCTCAGTTTCAATGAAAATCATATTTATGTTCATTCTTTTCATGCATATCTGTCTAAATGTAGATATTTAGAAAATTATATAACATATAGCTACCTGAATGTGAACTGTGAGCTCACTAAACTAAAATCTTGTCATCAGGGAGCTCCATTCATTATTTGAGATCATTACTCATAGAAAAAATCTGTTAGCCCAGGTCAGTATATAGAAAGGAGTACCTAAATCATCCTGTCAAAAGCTCTCTTGGAGATGCTTAAGTGAAATTGACAGGTTCTTTAAGAAGTTGTGTCTATCTTTTCTCAGAAACACATTTAGGAAAGGCCCAAAGAGCTTTAAAAGTTAGATGAAAAATAATTTGGCTTTGTTGAGGACTACAATTTAACAAAAGGCTGAGAGATTCTGGGAAAATTTCTATACAATATGGTTCTCTTCTTTCAGCTGGATTTTGCAAAATTAGTTTTAATATATTCTCTGTTTTACTATAAGCATTTCTTTTGATTTTGCTTTAATTATCTCGACAGATACTATTCACAATAGTTATTGCAGTGTGGTAACCTTTGGTCTCCTATTTCATACTTGAAAGACTTTTTCTGAAGGAACAGAGATAGGTTTTTTTTGGTGTGCACTCCTGCTTTGTCATACTAAATTATAGGTTCCTTTAAAGATGATCAAAACAAGTATATGTAAATGAAGTTTAATTCACTGACCTACTTCAGATCTAATTCAACTTGACCTCATCCACTCATGTTTCCTGACCTGCAGTGCTCCCTTCCTCACTTTCTTTTTATCATCAATCTTTACCCCTCCCTAGTTACTTCCTCTGCATTCATTGATCTTTCTCCTTACTATTATAAAGGCATTCTCACTTGATTGTAATTCTCTTTCTATCCTTTCTCACAACTCCTATTGCTAGTCTCTTGAAAATGGATATGAGTACTAATCTATATCTGTTTCCTCACCTCCTTGTCTTCATGTCAATTCCACATTTCTATTCTATTCTAACTGTCCTTACAAAAGGATGTGATAACTTCTTTTGTTGATCCTTCAGACACACATAAAATCGTCACTTCTATGATACTCCGCTGTCCTTGTACAACAATATAGCTTTTTTATGGGTTTTTTTGCACTCTCCTGGTTCTCTTCCTCTTAAGGAAAACCTTTCTTTATTTTACTAGCTGATGTCTCTTAAGTGGAAATTACCATTTCTTCCCTAATGTTCATCTATATTTCTTCTGTTAAGAACTTCTTCTGTTCCTAGTGTCTTACATCATCATGAAATGAGTGGCAGAGAGCTTACTGCAGCTGTGCTGTCTTATCAGTCACCCCTGTGAACCTATCAAGCTCCTTATTTGAGCTTAGCATGACCAAATCTAAGAAAACATTTTCTAATTAAATGCTTAACTCTCACTGCCTTCCTAAAATTCTTACTGCAGCAGGAAAGGCAGCCTTTTTTTCTAAATCCTCAATGAAACTACTCACATTTCCTAAACATATCCCTCTTTCCTGTCTCCATCAGTGTTAATTTCTCTATATCTTAACATAATGAAAGCAAGACAAGCTTAAACAATTATCTGGACATTTCTCCCCAGCCACAATAGCTGAAGTACGTCAATATTACTTTGAAGTGCTAGATTTTCATTATAAAGGAAATATTAAAAATAAACAACAACAAAAAAAGCTGTTGTGTAACGTTATTACTGTGAGAAGAAAAATTGGAGTAATGTAAATAGCAGCTACAACACGCTCCACAGTATTCAAGGGAGTTTGCGCGCTTGCATATGTAAATATATAAGAAAGTATGCACATCTAGATATAATAATGTTTGAATTAAACATAGAAGATGAAACTAGAAAAGACCAACATTAAAGTGTGATTATTTGACAGAAATACACATCATCTTGTCTGAGGCACAAAGAGACTAAGACAGTGCATCCTGGAAAAACCATTCCTGTCATATTTAGAAGGCTGCAGGTCTGCTAAGTGTAAAAACTTGCCAAGTCTAATGGAGAAATGCTTTATTAAACTCTTGTCATTAAGATGAACCCTAAGGCTCAGATTCATAACCCCCTCACCTGTTGTATGCAATATATCTTTTCTAACACTTTCACATGGATATCTCCTCTCTGTGTTTTTATACTAGCTTTGGACTAGAAAGTTGTTACTAATGCAGTGCACAGTTATGAAGGAAACCTTTCCAAAGCAAGCAAGTTCCGTTCATTACAGGGGGCACAAGGCATTTCAAGAGCAGTCTGCTACGTTTTTTACACATTTTTTCTCTAGACAATTAAGCATTTGACAGATAATCCTGAAATATCTCTTTATACCAGAGAAAAGGCAGGTAAAATAAGAAAAAATATGTTTCACTGTGTAAGTTAGGACCCTAGTTAGCAGGAAAAGAGATACGAAAAAAGAAAACCCAAAGCAAAACCACGCCATATTAGCTGTCTTGATTTCCATATGGCATCTGCATTTCATTCAAGACAGAGCTGACAAGACAAATTTGTATCTTTTAAGTGCTGTGTCCCATTCCTCAGGTCAGCTATATCGTCCTGGCTTTGTCTCTCTAAACAGGAACTAGTCACTGAGAACAAAGCCCTTCCATATGACGTCTCTACTCACTAGAAATTTAATAAAAAAATAAAGTGAACTGCTAGGAATTTTCTGTAATCCAGAGTCTCTGTAAATAATGCACTAGAATATTGTGAACGGCCTGCTCAGCAAAAGAAGCCTGAGACCACATTTCCTTTTAGTACACAGCAATGGTTCTTAGACATTTCCTCGTACTGTGTCTCCCACAAAGAGTTATCAGCTACCCTGTCAGTAAGGAATTAATGTGCTACAAATGTGTCCTTTCCCAATAAACCAGTTGGTGGGGTTCAATCAGACTCTCTTTTAAAGTTATATCTACGTACATCTATAAAACCATTCTACTAGATATGCTGTCAAGGTTTTAGCTGGGACAGAGTTAATTTTCTTCACTGCAGCCGCCATAGTGCTGTGCTTTGGACTTAGTATGAAAATAATGTTGATAACACACCGATGTTTTAGTTGTTGCTGGGTGGTGCTTGTGCTAGTCAAGGGCTCTGCCGGGTGCACAAGAAGCTGGGAGGGGAGGGGGCACAGCTAAAAGAGTGGATCCAAACTGGCCAGAGGGATATTCCATATCATGTAACATCATGCCCAGTATGTTAACTGGGAGGAGCTGGCCAGGGGAGGGAGGCAGCAATCACGGCTCGGGGACCAGCAGCGTCGGACGGCGGGTGGTGAGCGGTTGCAGCGCTTGTGGGGTTCGTTTTCTTTCCATTTTTTTCTGGGCTTCATTTTTCTCTCTCATTACTTTCTCTTTTATTATATTATAATTATAATAATTATTATTGTTATTATTATTATTATCATCATAATCACCATTATTATTACTATTACTATTTTATTTTAATTATTAACTGTTTTTATCTCAACCCATGAGTTTTCTTTCTTTTGCTCTTCCTATTCTCTCCCCCAACCCACAGGAGGGGGGGGAGTAAGCAGCTGGCTGCGTGCTGTTTATTTGCCAACTGGGGCTAAACAACGACACTTACTTATTACACAAATATTTAGTGATGAGAAATACGTTAGTATTCATTTTAGCTATTTAAAATAAACTTGGTGAGTACAAAGAGAAACGATTTGCTACTTCTCACTTCCACCTATCAAAGTATCAAAAACCTTTGTGAGCCAATATACTCTTTAAAAAGTACTTTTCAGTTCCTAGTGCAATACTAAGTCAATAGGTGTTAGTTTTGCATAACACATACATATTAAGGGAAGAATAAACTCCTGAGAAAGACTTGGTGTTCAGGTGTTTGGTGCAAGTAAAATGGCTGTTGCAAAGAATGGTGCTGTGCATGCAGGAAATTAAAATGATCCCTTTCAACTTCCAAGTGATTAAAAAAACCCAAACTGCTGTGTTCCCATCTCCTCCTCCACAGAACATTAATGTCACAATGATGTACAGTACCAGTTGCCACTACCCAGTGTCTTACCTGCCACTTAAGAGAGTAGCTTGAACAAAAGGTTAGGAGTTACAGTATCTTTTTTATTTTATTTTTTCCTTTAAGATCTTTCACATTCATTATTTGAATAGGCACCCATACTTTCTGGATAATGTTCAGTGACTTCTTTCCAGTCAAACAGAAAGGGTGTGAAGCTGACTGGTCAGCTGCCTACTCTGCAACAGGACTGGGATTCCAGAGACAAACATTTTTATCATCACCGTTCACATTTACAGTGATTTAAAGCTTTGTTCATAACCACAGCAGATGCTACTCTAAGCAGCAATAAAATCAATGTGATACAGTTAATCCTGATTATGACCCTGACACTCACAATGATTTGTGATTCTAAAGATTACACACACTGTGGGAAATAAATACAACAGGAGGAATCCCACTTACATGTATTTTCTGTTGCTGTAAGCTTACTAGCTTCTTGCCTTTTACGCCTCTTTGATGAACTGTGGAGACATTCCAAAAAGCATCTTTCAATCAAGCCATAAGTAACCCTTAAGCATATTTTCAAGGCAGTTGTAATCATTGTAATCTATCTTTAAAATATTGAATATACATTGCCTGTTGTTTTATTCCATCAAGCACAGTAGAGTATTTCAGAAATCAGAATATTGCTATTAAAATGTATCATCCTTTGTTTCTTGGTGACGTTTAAGCCTTGGGATATTATAATATATTATAAGTGGTAAGCCTGAAGTATCATTTTCAGGCCACAGTTGCAGAAATTGCAATTGCTTGTGTGTGACCAAATTTCATTTTAAAATGTGGGGGATTTTTACCCGCACAGTATTAATAATAATCTTCTAGGCTTTTATTTAGTGTTATTCTTACATTAAGGGCATCTGATTCGCAGTGCACCAAGCTTACGTGAATATTGTTAAAGCTTGGGTCAGGCAGATGTTCTATAGCCACAATAATAGAATGTAAACAACTGTTTGAATACAGTCCTATTCATGCTAGTCCTGCCACTAGAAACAACAACAACAACAAAAAAAAAAAAAAAAAAGAGGTGCAGGACAGTAGGGTAAAAGGTGAATAATTTGCATTCTCTTGAGGGTTTGCAGCCTTTGTTTTATTTGCTGATCTGATGTCGTTGCTGTTAACAGTGCTTGAACAGATGATGTGTAGCATATTTGTTCATTCTGGAACTAAAACACACATTTAAAAGGTACCTCTCAGCTATCTGAAAGATTAAGATAGAACATACAAAGTGCCAAATTCCAGAAGAGCAAGAGCAGGCAATCTGTATTTATCCAACCAGGACAAGCCTCGAGTTAAGTACTAGTAAAGAGCATAGGAAATTTGAGGCTGAAGAATGGTGTCAGAAAGAAAAGAAACAAGGAAGTAGTAGAACATCAGTGAAATAGTAGAGATATCATTGATTAATTAGCAGTCAGGAAATATTTGTCTTCCAGGACTTTGTCAATTATGATACTAAATACAGAGAAGGGAACATTATTATAAAAGGCAGGTGACAGAAAGCTTTATTGCTGCTTTTCTTCTGGTTTGGTTGTTTTTTAATTCCCAGGCCTCATTTTGTTCTTTTAATCTCTTTCTAGCCAGACATCTTCCCAATTGCATCATGGAAGAGACTTGTCCTCCTCTTACTAGAAAAAATCTTGAGAGAAAACTTTCAGTCTACAAGTCATGGTATCTTTCACGTTGTAAAACCCACCAGCAGCACAACCCACCAGCAGCATAATCTCATATTATATAAAAACAACTTGCCTGGAAAAGAGCTGCAGTCTGAGGTACAATGGAGCTTTACAGGGATGTAAACTGCTTTTCCCAGCAAAAGCATCAGGTAAGGAAAATATCTCCCAGAAGCCAACTATAAGAAAACCAGACTGAGAAAGCAGGAAAATATGATGACATGATTAACAAATTTCACTGCCTTCAACACAAAATACGTTTGGTCTTCTGGTTCTAAATATAAAACTTAAAAATACTCTAAAAATAAAGAAAAAATATTCAAGATTATTTTGAGAGTAAAGTATTCAGCATCAATAAACTATGACTAACAACCTCCCTTGCTGTTCTCAGAGAAAAAAAAATAGTCCTAGAAATTTCTATTTTGTTTAGACCTCCGTCCTCCAAAATCTGATTTCTATGAACTCTGAAAACTGTGGGTTTCCAGACTGTACTGAGTTTCAGGCTGCCATATGTAGTTTTTTGGTAAATGTTCAAGTCATCTTTCTGACTACCCTTGGGGGTTTTTACCCTTACCACTTTACTTGTGCTCCTATTTAAGTCCCTTCTTGTTTGCCAAATTCAATCAAGATTATACTTCTAGTATCACCTCCAGCATTTAAATGCAGAGCTGGACTGGAACTTTTTCAATTCTAAAAATTCATTGCATCACAAGTAAAGATTCCTGGACTTTATCCTAAACGGCATTATAATGACTTTAGCCTTTTTACAGACTCCTTATACACAATATTTCCTTCCATAGGAATGTATACATAGTTGTTTTTCCACCTTCTGGAATGTGTGTTTTAAAATCCGTATGCCCTCATAGCGCCGTATTCCCTGAACCTGTTGCTGTATAGTAATAAAGAACCACACTGACTATAGTTGGAGCCTACAGCACTAAGTGAGGTTCCACTGAGACTATCAGAAATCTGCATAAAACATAACTGGTTTTACTTCTTAAATGGTATGTTACTTATAGATCACACAAGTCACAAATTCCTTGCCCTCTCAGTATATACCCCCTTTGTTGAGATTCTGAAAAAAATTGGATTTTCTTCATTGCCAGAGTTATTTCATTATATCACTAGGCCAATGACATTTGTTAAATGCAGAAAAATGCATAAAAAACCCTGTTAATAACCATTAACAAAATGGTGAAATATTATCATAAAAGATTTCTGAATTACAGACTAGGAATTTATATTAAGAAATATACTTTAGGTTCAAACCCTCAGCTCTTTAAGTGTTGTGCTACTGAGCATAAACTCATCTGATGTTAACAATCACAAATTAAGTGACAAGAGGCAACAATGATACTAATGATGAGGACTTTAAAGTTGATAAATTTAATCACTGCTTTTCAAGGTCACAGTTTACATCTGGGCAAAACCATTGAGTCATGGAAAAGCTGAAGAGGAAGAAGAAATATGGGGTTGATAGTTACCAAAAGACTAAATTGTTTTTTGGAGTCCAGCCTCACCTGACAAGAAAGAATCACACCTGTTTATTTCTTTTCTAGAATGCAATCCCTACATAATCCTAATTACTAAACTCTTCTTTTCAGCCTCAGCCTTTGTTAACTCATTGTACTGAAATGGCTGATAGGGCTTATCAGAAACAGCATTCAAGTCAATTTATAACTAGTAATTAATACATTAAATACTACCTAGATATACCTATATACAAATAATTCTGAGTAAGGTCCATTTTATCTGTAAGTTTAGGGTCTGAGAATTCCCACATATTAGCCACCTGGTTTGAAAAGGTCTGTTGGGGCATTTAATCTCAAAAAAAAGCTCAATACTAAAGGAACAGCTCAGATGATGTAGGAAATCAAAGAAAGCTAATATTTCTCTTGCATAAGTCTACATATATATTTATAAAAATTATGTACATATAGCTATTTAAAGTGCATGTAAGATTACATGATATTATACCTAAAATGACATTCATCAAATGAAATAACAATGTATCCTGAAATGTATGGTTATTATAGTAGGCTTCAAAGCTAAGATTATTCTGAAGCAAAATCCAATTATTCTTTGAGGAATGGACATGTGGAAATAAGGCAAAGAAATCAACTCTAATTCTGCCCTGAGAATATCTTACAAGAATTCAGTTACAGTTTCAAAACTGTCTTAGATAAGACATCAATAGTGTTTAAAATTAATTTGCTTTCTTTTTTTTTCTTGAACACAGTTACAGAGTTTGGAGTTTACATCATTTGTGGGACATTGTTGAGACGGCTGCAGACAAGAGTCACCAAAGCTGTGTGATAGCAGTTGCAACAGCAATCCTACTAGTAGCAGACACAGGAGGAGCCACATCACAAAACTCACTTTTCTGAAGTACTGAAGCTGGAAATGTTTTTTGAATGCTACAGTGCCTAACTCTGAGACTGGCCACTCATGCTGACAGAAATATTTGATCTATAGAGATAAGGATCTTGGTATGCCCTAGGGGAAATATGGAAGTGTTCAGAAATTTAAGTTCATTTTTTAAATTAAAAAAAAAAAAAAAAAAAGAAGAAATGGGACATCAGACACTACCACAGTCACTTGGAGAAGGTAAGCTTTTAGCCTGCTTAAGTTCCTCTCACATGCTGATCATCAGTGAATTACGCATTTGTGAATGCAACGTTATTTAAAAAATATCCTTTCCTGTGAAATTGTATTCTTCCCTGTGCAGATGTACTCAAAATGTGTATCTTTGCACTTCACGAGATTGGAAGCCCTTTGCTTTGTCCTTTCCTTAGGTGCTGTAGGCGTTGGCACCCCTCACCCCTGCCACCATCACATCCACATACACCGGGTGGCATAATCAGCAACTTGATGGAGATTATTGTCCTTGCATTTCACCTTACAGTCCTTTGTCTGAGAACAGCTCTTTGGATTGTAGTTTGTGAAGGCATCACACTGAGTTAATGAATGAAACATAAACTTAAATTACAGACAGGCTGCTTAGCTGTGGAGACAAAAAAAGGCAGCTACCAATGTCCCAGTGCCAGGGCTCAACAAGGGCTGGGGCCCCCTGCCGCGGCTGGCAGAGCGGGTGGGAGCTGGTAGGGAGCCCTGGATGGGGGCTGGTAGGGAGATGGGCCGTCAGTGCCCGCAGGGCCCTGGAAGTTTATCAGTGTGTGGAGATGCAAGTACCATGCTGCTGAACTTTCTAGCTACTTGCCCAGTTGAAATGTACCTCATTTACATTTAAAACAGTTTTCTAAAACACTTCCATGTATATACACATGACCCTAAATTCAGTGGCCAACACTCAATGCTGTCGTAATCCCATTTCTACTTCTAGAAATATGTCTTTCCTTCCCAGAGATGACAAGAACTCACCAGATACTTGGTGATACTTCTCTATCCTAAAATAAGTAAAAGAAAAATATGCAAAGTTTGGGGTTTATACCCAGTGACTGGAAAGCTGCCTGGCAGAAAAGGACCTGGGGTGTTGGTTGACAGCCAGCTGAACATGAGCCAGCAGTGTGCCCAGGTGGCCAAGAAGGCCAACAGCATCCTGGCTTGTATCAGGAATAGTGTGGCCAGCAGGAGCAGGGAAGTGATTGTGCCCCTGTACTCGGCACTGGTGAGGCCGCACCTCGAGTTCTGTGTGCAGTTTTGGGTCCCTCATTGTCAAGTTCTCAGTCTAAAGGAAGAGAAGCAGTAGCCTATGACACTCCTTCTACAGAAGCATAGATTGGTTAGTACCATATAGGCAGTTTGTGGTAAACCAAAGGAATGTACACTTCTCAGCTGAATGCTGATAGTTTTCAGAAATCATTACTTATGAAAGAAATTCTGGACAACCAATTAGAAAAGGTAACATGAAACGGTTCATTTTGAGCCAACTCTGACAATTATGTAAAAGCCACTACTTCTCCTATAAATAGTGAAGTATAATCACGGGGTATATTAAGCAGAAAAACACCTGAGGCATTTTACAAATGCCTTTTACATAAACTGAAACAGCTTATCGAGCTTTTTGGTAATAGGTAACTACTGAAGGGAAAAAAATAATGCTGATGAAGCAGCACCATTGATCTAGAAAATCAAAATGAAAGTATGTTACCTTACTGGTTTCACATTGATCTGTTCTCTTTCATACTCCTTCTCCCTCCCTGACACAAACACAATTTTACAGAAGTGGTGACCGACCCAAACTAGAATGTTTACAAGCAGTTTCAGTAACAAACATTGCCTATGTCTAGCATGGATTTCTTTTGCATACTTTCATCTTCACTGTCAATTCAATCACCAAAATTTTTAGGTATCTTTTAAAATTATTCTGACATAGGTATAGGTCTTCAACTGGAATGAACTGGCTCAGCTCTGCAGCATTTTGCTCAGCATCCAGTCTTCCAGTATAGCTAACTCCAGAATTTATGCATACTATAATAAGGCAAACAAACTAGTTTTCAATGCAGGTATCTCTTATACTTCGTCAGCTACCCTACCTAAGACTGCATATTTCTTCTTTCATTTTTAAATTTTATTCTGTTTTTTGATGAACCAGGTATATTTCCACCAAATGTTCCCTTACTAAGCTCTGGCCCTCTGGGATAAGCATGATGGATCCTTCTCTCCCCCTAGCAAACAGGATGAAAGCTGCAAAAAAAAGTCTCTCCAGGACACCCTGACCAATAAGCACAACATGGAATAATGTGCAACCTTGAACTGTTTAAGCTACCAGTGACCTGCAATAAAGAAAAAGACGTTCCTAGAGAATCAGGTGCAGAGAAGCAGTAACTGGTGTTACAGAGGCTTCAGATCTGCAAGGGAAGCAATGGGAAAACAACAGAAGACAGCAAATAAAGGCAATAGATACGTGGCATATGGCACCCACTTCTGGAACAGAACTATCAAGAACTATTTACCTCTGGGAAAGACTGGATAAGGAAGAATTGTCAAGTAGACTGTCCTCACTAGAAACTACTGCTGTTTATTATTTGAAGTAAAATATTGAAACCACTATATTTTAAAGTGTTTACAACTGCTCCTTTTCTGCCACTTTTAAAATATTTCTCCATTTAGCCCTATATTCAAATCCAGAATTAAAGTCTACAAGCACTAAAGCATATCCAGCAGATTCTTGCAATCAAAGACACACCTGGTGAGCTGCTAGTATACAAGATCTCCAGGCTACATTTCATCGGAGAGCAGGTGGAGATTTATTCAGTGGTGATGGAATGGCCCTCTCTACATGGATGCAGATTCTCTTCATATTCATGGATGACAGGACAGTGCGACTTACTGACCATTGTTAGTTCTTTCTGAGCCCTATGCTCTCTGGAAAGAGCTTGCAGTACTATATTATCACAGAAAGTAGGTGCTTCACTCACTGTGTTGCAGGGGAGTGTATGCATCAAATAATGAGTTGCATGGATTGCATGGATATTTGGAATGCACCTAGCCTTTGGAACATATGGCCTTTATGTAAAGAATTGTGCGTGCATGGTCCCTAAAGAATCTGATAAAAATAGGCCCATTTCTGAGCAGTTATTATGACCAGATGATCTCCAGAGGTCCCTTGCAATTCAAACTATTCTATGATTCTCTCATAGACACATATGCACATATATATTGTGACAAATGCAAAAACTTTTTCTTTCAGAGTTTACAAGGCAATAGCTATCATAGAATCATAGAATTGTTAAGGTTAGAAAAGACCCCTAACGTATCACTGCCAAGTCCACCACTAAACCATATCCTCAAGCACCATGTCTACCCTTCTTTTAAATACCTCCAGGGATGATGATGCAACCACCTGCCTGGGCAGCCTGTTCTAATGCCTGACAACCCTTTCAGTGGAGAAGTTTTTCCTAATGTCCAACCTAACTCCCCCTGGTGCAGCTTGAGGCCATTTCTCCTCATCCTATCACTTGTTACCAGGGAGAAAAGGCCCACCCCTACCTTACTACAACCTCACTTCAGGTAGTTGTAGAGAGCAATAAGGTCTCCTTTCAGCCTCCGCTTCTCCAAACTAAACAACCCCGATTACCTCAGCCGTCCTCGTAAGACTTGTTCCCTAGACCCTTCACAAACTTTGTTGCCCTTCTCTGGACATGCTCCAGCACCTCGATGTCCTTCTTGTAGTGAGGGGCCCAAAACTGAACACAGAACTCGAGGTGCGGCCTCACCAGTGCCAAGTACAGGGGCACAATCACTTCCCTGCTCCTGCTGGCCACACTATTCCTGATACAAGCCAGGATGCTGTTGGCCTTCTTGGCCACCTGGGCACACTGCCGGCTCATGTTCAGCTGGCTGTCAACCAACACCCCCAGGTCCTTTTCCTCCAGGCAGCTCTCCAGCCACTCCTCCCAGGCCTGTAGCATTGCATGGGGTTGTTGTGACCCAAGTGCAGGACCCAGCACTTGGCCTTGTTAAACCTCATACCGTTGGCTCCGGCCAAATTATCCAGCCTGTCCAGGTCCCTCTGTAGGGCCTTCCTGCCCTCCAGCAGATCAACACTTCCACCCAGCTTGGTGTCATCTGCAAACTTACTGAGGGTGCACTCAATCCCCTCATCCAGATCATCAGTGAAGATATTGAACAGGACCGGCCCCAGCACTGACCCCTGGGGAGCACCACTTGTGACTGGCCACCAACTGGATTTGACTCCATTCACTACTACTCTCTGGGCTCGGCCAGCCAGCCAGTTTTTAACCAGCACAGAGTGCATCATAATGATGGTCACACTGTAAGTAGGTAGATTAGCAGATATGACAGAAGTGGAGGTGATGATAGCACATTGAATGATCAAGGATACAATTAACACAAATCTTTCCAACTCCCAAATCACATTTGACAGAGCTAATGAGATTAGAAATAAAAAGCCTCTAGAATTTGGAAATGCAATGTACGTAACAGAAGTCTGTCTTTCTGAGGTGAGACATGAAACACTGTGTGTTAAAGGATAGCAATTCTGTGAATCTCAGGCTCAGTAAAGCTCTAATCCTGTAATTGGTGATATGGAGAACTCCTGCTTTATTGACCGCAAAACCACAGACTGCCAGCGTATTAATAAAGGCTATCCGTGTACCTGTTTTTCTTTGTCCCTTGATATAAAAGCTGCAGAGGGACTCATCATGCATAGAAGACTTGCACTCCATTGTGCTTCGGTGTCCAGCATCTATAAAGCTTGGCCTGGCTGACCATTATGCTTCAGGTATTATAAACTGCCAGGCTGGGACTCAAGTGCTGAGTCTTTAAGATAATCACTCACACTTTTAAAACAGCCTTCTTAAAGCATATAGTGCTTCCCAAATTGAAAAATCCAGAAATTCTACTTTAATAATTCTATTAGATATTTCTGTGAAAGCAGTTTTTTTTACTTAACTGAAGGGACCAGGAGAAGAGACGGAGATTAAATAAATTAATCTGAAGCTGCAATCCTACTATGAATCTTATATAGGGCTAAGAATTGGAGTTCTGTGTATGTCCAGAAGATTTTTGCTGCTATAGCTTAAAAGTGAATCTCAGCAGGACAGCACTCATCAGTATACAAACAGTGCAGTTGGATCTATTTCAGAGAACACTTTACACAGGGAATAAAGTACATTTTAAAGTAGTATTCAAGCTTTATAAGACAATCCTCCAGCTATCACTGGTTAACTGTGCAGCTTCTATTAATAGTTTTGAGTGGGAAATTTGGCAAATGTTCTTTATTTACTTTAGCATCCTAAGAGGATTTAAGTAAATCTGAAATTACAAAAACGCTGTCAGCAGAGAAATACACACCAGAGGAGAATTTAGTGATCTGCCTAAAACCCAGTTTAAAATCCTTTTATTGTGCTTTTTTTTTTTTACTCCTACTCTGACCAACAAGGATTTGAAATAGAACCATGAAAATAGCATATGGATAAATGTAGGAATTCTAAGCTTACATCAAGGTGGTAGAAATTCCTTTGATCTACCCTCAGGAATTTGGGTTAAAAACAAAGTTTGTTCTTTATTCCACACCCCAGTTATACTAAGGAGAAGGCAAAGTGTTTGCATGTCATTTTCTCCTTTGTCAATCTATCCATTTGCCCACTTTTCCCATTTTCGTTATTGCTGCTTTTTCTTCAGAAGAATGCAGCTATACTGGTTTTTCTGTGTTACTTTCCATTAATGAAGATACAACGTTTAGGTCAGTTCAGCATTATCTTATAAATCTTAGTTTGGTTTTTGTGACAGAGTGTAGATTGTCTCTAAGCAAAATGCCAGGAATACCTTCATCCACTGCCAAATGGAGGTCAGAGCTGTCTCTTTTCATTGAAGCCAAGAAAGCCAGAGCAGCTCAAAGATGAAGCACATTTCTTGAAAATTGCTAAGAGACATATGGCTATAATTCTTTATCTAGACAGTGTTAACAAGCCTAAGGATTACCTACAGAGCTAAAGAACAAAACATTTGATTTGGGGAAAGAAAATTTTATATTACCTCTGCAGAGTTTTAAAACTTTTCATTTGTTTTTCACCCACCACTGTATGAGACAATAGTCCGAAAAAAAAATTACAGCAATTAAAAAAAAAGATTGGCTTTCCTGGTATTAAAGAAATGTTACAATAATGATTGTCATTTATGTATTTTCTAACTCTTATTTGCAACTTCTTCAGACAATACGGAAAATATACTGCACAAGTTAGCAATGAAGACTAATTTGACCAATATTACTTAATAGAACAGCTCATGTTTGCTATAACATTAACTGCATTTTAGGTAGTAATCCAAACTAAAAATTAACTTTATTTGCTAAGAACGGGTAAAAGTAGGTAAAGACATGGATAGATGTCCTCTCCTCAGGTGAAACCAGGTAATTTCAGCTCAGTTCAACTGTCTTCACCAGAGAGTTAAAAGAAACCACCTTATTTTGTCTGAAAAAGATTAGGCAATACTCACATTTTTCATTTCCCTGCTACAGGAAGATGGCAGCATCCTAAATCATCATAGATTTCCACACCCTCTGTGGTTAAAAGCTTTTCTGAAGAAAATCTTGAGCTGCAAAATCTATGTGCAAGTTTCAGACATCAGATAAGACCAGACCCAGGATTTTCAGTCAGGTCTGATTCCATGAAGAAGAGTTTAAGTTTTTGTTTTCCCTAGCAGCCAGTACATTTAATGGAGTAAATGTCTTCTAGAATTATTAGCTAAAGGAGTAACTCATAATTTACATGTTCAGGTTAATGAATCATCTACATCTGGAAAAGAACCTGATGAAGTAGCTATATCTTTGTCTACTGTTCCTTTGGGCAAGTACTGGGAAATATAACCTACCATCAACATGTGCTCCTTAATCAAAATTATATGTAACTTTGTTCAAACGCTGTTTAATTATTATCTCTGAAAATCCATGTTGCACAGATTCATCTACACTTTGAAAAATGTTGGGTCATCAAAGGAAAAAGAAAAATACTCTTAATGAAAAATACAGGAAGACAGAGTCTCACAGCTTTGATAGTACAGCAAACATATCAATGTTTGATTTAATCTGAACTGAATATATTTTTAGGAATGATAAAGTCATTTTCTATGCGGTCTTGAAATTTCCTGATTTTGAAACAAAAAAGGATCTTAGGCAGTCTGTTATCCATACAGGTCCAGTGTTCTCAGAAAGGATACTAGGTTGGGAAACAGAGGCACATCTATATGCTATTAAATAGGAATTATTTGGGAAAAAGACTTGAGAATGTTTACTTCTGAGCAGCTAAGAGTCTACAGAAAGATGAAAAAAATAAGGAAATAAGGTAGTTGTCTGCTGGGAAACCATAAAGGATTTTCTTTGTGGGGGGAAAAAAACCTGCCTGGAGACAGCTGTATCTTAGGTTATTTTTACTTTAACCTTCAGGAAAGAGAGCTTGGCCTTGATTCTGTCTGACCCTAAGGAAAGTAAAAATACAAAGATTAATTTTGTGTTAACCTTGAGACAAGGAGTTTTGGAAAATCCTTTTTGCTGACTTTGAAAGCAAAAAATCTTACAGAATGGATTGTTTGACACCAGAGAAGAGAACAGAGCTATGGGAGTAGGTTTATTTTAAGTTCTGAATAGACTGTTAAATTTCCCTCTGAGGCTGCAGAATAAAATTTTGGTTTAATGTTGTTTTCTCCATTTGCTTTAGTTCTCTTTGGTTGGCAGACCATCTGTTCTCAATGTCTGTATCCTTTACACTATGGATTTGTATGCTAAGAACTTCTTTCTTCACAGAGTGTCTGCTGCAATTTCATGTTTACTATTTGTACAAAACTGATATTCTACCAACAAAGAGGAATTTAAAAAATGGCTGGTAATTCTACACATACATAATTACAAATTACCTTTTTTGATGACTAATCCATTTTTCCCTTCCTTCATACTGCTTTCACATCATCCGTTGTATAACAATTTAATAGAAGCCTCTATTTACACAAAGCCTCCAAAAAGCCCACATACTGCACAGAGAAAGAAGTGTCAGCATGGATGTATGCAATATGCATTTATGTGCATTTACTGTGTAAATTAAACACAGTATTTCAAAGCATATATAAAAAACTTTATTTGCTTAGAAAAAGAGAATGGTTCTAATAAGGTCGTAATCAACCAGACAATGTCATAGCCTTCTGTCTCTACAGGTTGTTTAGTTAAAAGAGGAACTTAAAAAAAGGAGGTGGGATGGGGGTCAAGAAAATTTTAAGGAAGGCCAAGAAAGGGCAAATCAGCTGTAGGCACACCTCATTAAGCACTCAGGGCTAAGTGTTTATATCAGGGTAATAACGGTACGCTGTAGAAGGAGTATATGAAAAAAAAACAAAACACAAAAACCATAATCTCTTAAACATCCATGTCAGCATCCTGTTCAACCAATTCTCCACTTTAATATTCCTTGGCAATCAACCGGCAGAATCATTATATGTCTTAATTTTTAGGGATTGAGTGAACTTGTCTTGCTAGTTTTGAACCCACTCAAAGAGCAGGGGTTCAAAATACAAACCTACAGACTATTGATTTAAAAAAATAATGAGCCCCATATTCATCTAGGAAGAAAGTATTCCTTTGTTCATGTTCTGTGAGCTATCTCTAGCTAAATAAAATGCCTTCAGAACCTATAGAGCAGAAAAGTGCTATGTTGAAAATAAAAAGAAAACAACCTTTCCTGGCAAACTGTTATTTTTCAGCATGTAATGGATAGAGTTAGAGGAATAAAATTTGTGAGGAACATCTCTTTAAGTGAGTTAAATAAAAATGAAGAAAAGCAGTCTGCTCAATATTGTCACCAACCAATAATAACATAGTGGAACATTTAAATGATTCAGACTAACACACACAGCAAACTTTGTGTCATGGTTTAATCCCAGACAGCAACTAAGCACCACCCAGCCACTCGCTCACTCCCCATCCCCACCCCTCCACAGGATGGGGGAGAGAACTGGCAGGGTGAAAGTGAAAAAACTTGTGGGTTGAGATGAAGACAGTTTAATAGGTAAAGCAAAAACTGTGAGTGCAAGCAAAGCAAAATAAGGAATTCATTCACTTCTTCCCATTGGCAGGCAGGTATTTAAAGCCATTTCCAAGAAAGCAGGGATCCATCATGCATAATGGTTATTCTGGAATACAAATGGCATCACTCTGAATGGCCTCCCCTTCCTTCTTCTTTCCCCAGCTTTATACACTGAGCATGATGTAATTATGGTGTGGGATATCCCTTCAGTCAGTTGGGGTCAGCTGTCCTGGCTGTGTCCCCTCCCAGCTTCTTGTGCACCCCCAGCCTCCTCGCTGGTGGGGTGGGGTGAGAAGCAGAAAAGAGCTTGACTCTGTGTAAGCACTTGCTCAGCAGTAATAAAAACATCCCTGTGTTATCAATGCTGTTTTCAGCATAAATCCAAAACATAGCTATTATGAAGAAAATTAACTCTATTCCAGCCAAAACCAGCATGCTTTGTTGCTCAGAGGGGATTTGTGAGGAATCCTCAAAGTCTGACCATGATTTTTAAAAGTGTCTGCATTTGAAACTAACCAAAGATTAAGTCAATCATGAATGCCTGTGAGAAGTAACCACCTTGGTCTCTTTACCCTAACTACACAGAACTAATAGTTAAATCAAAAAATTATTTACATAGGTGTTGTGGTTTAACCTCAGTCAGCAACTGAGCACCACAGAGCTGCGCGCTTACCCTCCCCCCTCCCCAGTGGGAGAGAATCAGAAAAAAAATGGTAAAACCTGTGGGTTGAGATAAAGACAGTTTAAAAGGGCAGCAAAGAAGACAGAATAATAATCATAATCATAATCATAGAATAAACAAAACAAGTGATGCATAATGCAATTGCTCACCACCCGATGACCAATGCCCAGCCCGTCCCCAAGAAGTGATCACTGTCCCCTGGGCAACTCTCCCCAGTTTATATACTGAGCATGATGTTATATGGTTTGGAATACCCCTATGGCCAGTTTGGGTCAGCTGCCCTTGCTATGCTCCCTGCCAGCTTCTTATGCACCTGGCAGAGCATCGGAGGCTGGAAAGTCCTTGACTTATTATAAGCACTACTTACCAACAAATAAAACATCAGCGTAGTATTCTCATACTAAATCCAAAACAGAACATGATACCAGCTACTGGGAGGAAAATTAACTCTATCCCAGCTGAAACCAGGACACTAGGATTTTGAAATAGAATTCATGCTTTCACTGGTAAGAAATCGTGTTCAAACGTAGAAGCACTATTGTAGCAAAGATTGTATAGAAGGTCATCCTAATTTTCTTTAAACAAAACTGTTCCCATCAAGATTTTCTTGTCCACATATTCAAGACCACCCAGACATGTATCCAAGAGGTCTGTCCACTGTTTGGATAGCAGCGCACTTGTACCCAGATCTCTAGGTTTGCATAGGTTTCCTCCCAAAGACATAAAGGACAAGAAATGAACTCTGGCAAGTCCTTCCATGTTCTCTTGATTCTTTTTGGGTTGGTGACCATGTGCTGGTTTTCATATGCTTTTCTGATGCCCTTTAGGAGCTGACAATCTTGTCCTATCTCTATGCATTCAGACTTATTCACAGACCTTTGCCTCCTGAGCTGGGTTCCCTGAGAAATTGCACATTGAAGTTCTGGGATCACAATGATCTGCTAATCTAGGTGCTGTGAACCCATGATAGTCTTAAAGTCCTGCTGTTTTTTCTTTCTGACAAAAAGAAACCCAGATGTTCCCACCCATACTCCATTCATACCAATCTCAATTTTTCTTTTAAAATTCTGTACATTCTCTTAGAATCTAACTACAACTCTCTTCTATATATTGCCTCTTTAAAGCACATTTACCCTGTGGAAATAGCAAGGTAAAAGGGTCTTACCATGCTCCATTGAGACACCATAAAATGTGTCCACCAAAGAATGTGTAATATATACACACACGGTTCTAACTTCTGAGCGGCCAAAATGGGAGACGTTAATGTCTTCTCACTATGACCACCGAGTATCAAGTTCTGCCCTCTGCTGTGTCCTTTTGATATGCTGAAAATCTAAACAAAATTTGTGGGAAGCGCTTCCTCTCTTATTTGTCAGGGTATTCAAAGTTCTTCAGACCACTGATGATTTGCCTGGGGAGAAGTAATCAGTAATCAGTAAACATCAGAGAGGACCCTGTACAATCATCATTGTGTTGGCTGTGAGCAGCTCCTTAGAAACACTGATAACCATCAGACCTTTTCATATTCAATTCTGTTGAATGAAAATTTCCATGGAAAAATCTCCTCTTCATGTTCCTATTTTTTATGAATGTCAGCTTCATAAAGTGACATGAAGATAAGATCTCTGGCTGTTACATGCAGTCAGTTGTGGCTGCACAGTAATCCAGGAAAAATAAAGCACAGTAAGAATGTGGTGTGTGAAATAAAAAAAAAAACCTAGCCATTATAGTTCTCTATGTGGTGAAAGAAAAACTGCACTGTTTTGGAAGAGCGGAGGGGAGAGGAGGGGAGGGGGGAGGAGGGAAGAGGAGGGGAGGGGGGGAGATGAGAGGTTTTAGTTGGAAGGGGGCTGACCAAAAGCTTGACAACTTTGGGGCTGACCAAAAGCTAAGCTTATTTCTGAAGGCATTGTGCAAATGCCTTTTAAAAATTGACAGGCACAGGGCATCCACCACGTCTCTAGGAAGCCTGTTCCAGTGTTTGATTACCATCTCAGTAAAGACATGTTTCCTGATATCTAGCTGAAATCTCTTCTGATGCAGCTTTGAACCATTCCCACATGTCCTATCACTGGATCCCAGGGAGAAAAGATGAGCACCTCTCTCTTCACTTCCCCTCTCAGGAAGATGTTGAGAACAATGAGGTTTCCCCTCAGCCTTCTTTTCTCCAGACTAGAATAACCCAGTGTCTTCAGCTGCTCCTCACAGCACATGCCTTCCAGCCCTTCCACCAGTTTTGTTGTCCTCCTCTGGATGCATTCAAGTACCTTAAAATCCTTAAACTGTGGGGCCCAGAACTATACACACTACTCAAGGTGAGACTGCACCTGTGCTAAATACAGCAGCATAATATTCTCTCTTGACTGGCTGGTTATACTGTGTTTGGTGCACGACAGAATGTGGTTTGTCCTCTTGGCTGCCAGGGCACACTTATGACTCACATTGACCCCTGATCCCTTTTTGCAGGGCTGCACCTCACCAGTTTATATTTGTTCCCAATGTTTCTCCATCCCAGGTGCAGAATATGGCATTTGTTCTTGTTAAATCCCATGCTACTGATGACTGCCGAATGCTCCAGTCTCTCTAGATCCCTCTGCAAGGCCTCTTGTCTCTGAAGAGAGTCAACAGTACCTCCCAGTTTAACATTTTCAGCAAACTTACTAAGGGTACATTCAACTCCTGCCTCGAGATTATTGATAAAAGTATTGAACCAAACTGGCCCTAGAAATGAGCCCTGAGGATCATCACTACTGACTGGCTGCCTGCCAGATGTAGCCCCCTTCGTGAAAACCCCTGGAGCCCTGCCATTCAGCCAGTTCTGCATACAACACACCATGTACCTCTCATCAACCAGTTGAACAACTTGTCTGGAAGGGTGCGGTGAGGGGTAGTATCAAAAACCTTACTAAAATATGCAGATAACAGAAAAACTACCTCCAACACATTCCCTTTCTCCGCTAAACAGGTTACCTTAATCATAGAAGGATATCAGATTGGTTAGGTAGGACTTTCCCTTTGTGAACTTGTGCTAACTGTGCCTGATGATTGCATTGTCCTTGAAATGCCCTCAGTAGCACTCAGTATGATCTTCTCCATCATTTTTCCAGGTACTGAGGTTAGACTAACAGGTCTGTATTTTCCTGGGTCTTCCCTCATGCCCTTCTTATAAATTGAAATAACATTGGTTAGCTTCCAGTCAGTGGGAACCTTCCCAGACTCCCAAGATATTTGGTAGGTGATTGAAAGGGTCTGGCTATAACATCAGCTAACTACCCTAGTACTCTGGGATGGATCTTCTGCTAAATCCTTTTCTACTCTGGGATGAATCCCACCAGGACCTATGGATATATGAACATTCAACAGATACAACTGGTCCCTTACAATTTCAGTGTCCACAAATGGAAAGTCACTGCTCCTGCAGTGATGGTCCTCCAACTCAAGGGACCGGGCAGCCCAAGGTCTATCAATATTATTAAAGACTGAGGAAGAAAGAGTATTAAATGCCTCCTCCTTTTTCTGTGTCCCTGTTTGCCAAGTGACCACCTTCATCAGGTGTCAGTCCAATGTTTTTCTTAGACATCTTCTTGCTATTAACATACTTTAAAAATCCTTTCTTGTTATCTGGCACAACACTGGCCAGTTTAAACTCTAGTTGCTCTTTGGCCTTTAATGTGTTCGCCATGCATATGTGAACCAGCGTTCTACTATCAGCCTGCAAAGCCTGACCTTGCTTCCAGAGATCATACAATCTCTTTTTCCTCCCAAGTTCCAAGAGGAGTTCCCTTTTCAGCCAAGCTGGTCTTCTAATTCATTTGCTTGACTTCTGACGCAAAATTTTTAACTCAACTATTTCATGATCACTGTGGCCAGGACAGACACCTACTATTACATATCCCAGAAGTCTTCCTCTATCCACAAATAAAAGGGGGCACCTTTCCTAGTTGGCTCACGGAGTACTTGTGACAGGAAATTATCTTCAACATACTTTATGAATTTCCCAAACTTGTTTGTCCCTGTTGATGTCTGGGAAACTGAAATAATCCATAAAGACAAGGGCTATCAATCCAGAGATTTCTCCTAATTGCCTATAGAATAACTCATCAGTGTTAACATCCTGGCTGGGCAATTGGCAGTAGACACCCACAGTGATATCTCATTTGTTTTCCATCCCCATAATCTTCACTCAGAGGCTCTCAACCACATCTTCGCTAAGTGTAAGGGCTGTACAGTCAAACCTTTTCCTCACATACATTGCAAGTACTCCATCTTGCCTGCCCTGCCTATCCCTCCTGAACAGCTTATAGTCCTCCATCGCAGCACACCAGTCATGCTACTCGTTCCACTATGTCTCACTAATACCAATGACATCATAGCTCTGAGAAATGACCAATGCTTCCAGTTCATCCTGTTTGTTTCTCATATTGCAAGCACTGGTGTACACGAATTTCAGATGTGCTCCTAAACATCTAGAGCTCACTGGAGCAGCCTAAATGCTCCCATTAGTCTTGCCATCCTCATCAGTAGGGTGCCATACTGTCCCCTGGCTTATCTTCAGTGTTCCTGTTGGTATACTCTTCCCTATCAATCCTAGTTTAAAGCCCTCTCCAGCAGTCCTGCCAGCCTACAAGCTAAGAACTGTTTCTCCCATCAGAACCAGTGGATCCTGTCAGGCTTCAGCATACCTTGTATCTCAGAGACTCTTCCATGATTATAAAACCCAAAAATTTCTGCATGATGGGGTAAATCCCACAGCCTAAGTTCACTAAAAATGAAATAAATTATAAAATCAGAGAGACATTAGGAACCTCCAAAATCATATGGTCCTGTGCTATTCCTCAGTACATTACCCTCTGATGCCCTCAGGTGTTACACCCTCCCTTTACTATCTCAAAGCCTCATTGCTGGTGACCTGGCTTCTTAGCTCCACTGGCACTCATAGTCATTGCACAATATCTCTGTTTAACAGCTTTTATTTTCAATCTTACTTGTGTTCAAACCAATCAGAACATGTAAAGGTATCTTAGAGCTACATAGCCATGTAAAGATAAAGCCACAGGTTTCAAAGCACTAAAATGTTCTTTTTTAAATG